>NW_027211896.1:1500000-1800000 GCF_036971445.1 Narcine bancroftii
GTTACGGGAATAAAACACAGATACAGTTTACAAATGAGTAAGCGTAAAGTTACGGGAATAAAACGGAATTATTACGGGAATAAAACACAGACACAATTTACAAAGGAGTGAGGTGAAAGTTACGGGAATAAAAAAGAAAAATTACGGGAATAAAACACAGACACAATTTAAACATGGCGGAGGAAATGTTGCGGAATAAAACACAGATACAGTTTACAAAGGAGTAAGTGGAAAGTTAGGGGAATAAAACGGAAATATTACGGGAATAAAACACAGACACAATTTAAACAGGGGGGTGGAAATGTTACGGGAATAAAACAGATACAGTTTACAAAGGAGTCAGGGGAATGTTACGGGAATAGAAAATACCCAAAATTTATAAAGGAGCATGTAGAACATTATCTGAATAAAACACAGATACTATTTATTAAAACGTGAGGGAAATATTACGGGAATAAAAGTCAGACACAATTTAAATAGGGGGGAGGAAATGATTACGAGAATAAAACACTGATACAGTTTACAAAGGAGTGAGGGGTAAGTTACAGGAATAAAAAGGAAATATTACGGGAATAAAACACAGACACAATTTAAATAGGGGGAGGAAATTTTACGGGAATAAAACACAGCTACAGTTTACAAAGGAGTGCGGGGAAAGTTACGGGAATAGAAAGGAAATATTACGGCAATAAAACACAAACACAATTTAAATAGTGGGGAGGAAATGTTACGGACAAAAGCACAGATACAGTTTACAAAGGAGTGAGGGGAATGTTAGGGGACTAAAATGGAAACATAACGGGAATAAAACACAAACACAATTTAAATAGGGGGGAGGAAAAGTTATGGAAATAAAACACAGATACAGTTTACAAAGGAGTGAGGAGAAAGTTACCGGGAATAGAAAATACCCAAAATTTATAAAGGAGAGAGAAGAACATTATCTGAATAAAACACAGATACTATTTATTAAAACGTGAGGGAAATATTACGGGAATAAAACTCAGACACAATTTGAATGGGGGGAGGAAATTTTACGGGAAAAAAACACAGATACAGTTTACAAAGGAGTGAGGGGAAAGTTACGGGAATAAAAAGGAAATATTACGGGAATAAAACACAAACACAATTTAAAT
This sequence comes from Narcine bancroftii, assembly GCF_036971445.1. Taxonomy (NCBI): domain Eukaryota; kingdom Metazoa; phylum Chordata; class Chondrichthyes; order Torpediniformes; family Narcinidae; genus Narcine; species Narcine bancroftii. The sequence goes on from NW_027211896.1 coordinate 1,501,137, forward strand.
AGGGGGGAGGAAATGTTACGGGAATAAAACACAGATACAGTTTACAAAGGAGTGAGATGAAAGTTAGGGGTATAAAACGGAAATATTACGGGAATAAATCACAGACACAATTTAAATAGGGGGAGGAAATGTTACGGGAATAAAACACAGATACAGTTTACAAAGGAGTGAGGAGAAAGTTAGGGAACTAAAATGGAAATATAACGGGAATAAAACACAAACACAATTTAAATAGGGGGGAGGAAATGTTACGGGAATAAAACACAGATACTGTTTACAAAGGAGTGAGGAGAAAGTTACCGGGAATAGAAAATACCCAAAATTTATAAAGGAGCGAGTAGAACATTATCTGAATAAAACACAGATTCTATTTATTAAAACGTGAGGGAAATATTACGGGAATAAAACTCAGACACCATTTGAATGGGGGGAGGAAATTTTACGGGAAAAAAACACAGATACAGTTTACAAAGGAGTGAGGGGAAAGTTACGGGAATAAAAAGAAAATATTACGGGAATAAAACCCAAACACAATTTAAATAGGGGGGAGGAAATGTTACGGGAATAAAACACAGATACAGTTTACAAAGGAGTGAGGAGAAAGTTAGGACACTAAAATGGAAATATAACGGGAATAAAACACAAACACAATTTAAATAGGGGGGAGGAAATGTTACGGGAATAAAACACAGATACAGTTTACAAATGAGTAAGCGTAAAGTTACGGGAATAAAACGGAATTATTACGGGAATAAAACACAGACACAATTTACAAAGGAGTGAGGGGAAAGTTACGGGAATAAAAAAGAAAAATTACGGGAATAAAACACAGACACAATTTAAACATGGCGGAGGAAATGTTGCGGAATAAAACACAGATACAGTTTACAAAGGAGTAAGTGGAAAGTTAGGGGAATAAAACGGAAATATTACGGGAATAAAACACAGACACAATTTAAACAGGGGGGTGGAAATGTTACGGGAATAAAACAGATACAGTTTACAAAGGAGTGAGGGGAATGTTACGGGAATAGAAAATACCCAAAATTTATAAAGGAGCATGTAGAACATTATCGGAATAAAACACAGATACTATTTATTAAAACGTGAGGGAAATATTACGGGAATAAAAGTCAGACACAATTTAAATAGGGGGGAGGAAATGTTACGAGAATAAAACACAGCTACAGTTTACAAAGGAGTGCGGGGAAAGTTACGGGAATAGAAAGGAAATATTACGGCAATAAAACACAAACACAATTTAAATAGTGGGGAGGAAATGTTACGGACAAAAGCACAGATACAGTTTACAAAGGAGTGAGGGGAATGTTAGGGGACTAAAATGGAAATATAACGGGAATAAAACACAAACACAATTTAAATAGGGGGGAGGAAAAGTTATGGAAATAAAACACAGATACAGTTTACAAAGGAGTGAGGAGAAAGTTACCGGGAATAGAAAATACCCAAAATTTATAAAGGAGAGAGAAGAACATTATCTGAATAAAACACAGATACTATTTATTAAAACGTGAGGGAAATATTACGGGAATAAAACTCAGACACAATTTGAATGGGGGGAGGAAATTTTACGGGAATAAAACACAGATACAGTTTACAAAGGAGTGAGGGGAAAGTTACGGGAATAAAAAGGAAATATTACGGGAATAAAACACAAACACAATTTAAATAGGGGGGAGGAAATGTTACGGGAATAAAACACAGATACAGTTTACAAAGGAGTGAGATGAAAGTTAGGGGTATAAAACGGAAATATTACGGGAATAAATCACAGACACAATTTAAATAGGGGGAGGAAATGTTACGGGAATAAAACACAGATACAGTTTACAAAGGAGTGAGGAGAAAGTTAGGGGACTAAAATGGAAATATAACGGGAATAAAACACAAACACAATTTAAATAGGGGGGAGGAAATGTTACGGGAATAAAACACAGATACTGTTTACAAAGGAGTGAGGAGAAAGTTACCGGGAATAGAAAATACCCAAAATTTATAAAGGAGCGAGTAGAACATTATCTGAATAAAACACAGATACTATTTATTAAAACGTGAGGGAAATATTACGGGAATAAAACTCAGACACCATTTGAATGGGGGGAGGAAATTTTACGGGAAAAAAACACAGATACAGTTTACAAAGGAGTGAGGGGAAAGTTACGGGAATAAAAAGAAAATATTACGGGAATAAAATCCAAACACAATTTAAATAGGGGGGAGGAAATGTTACGGGAATAAAACACAGATACAGTTTACAAAGGAGTGAGGAGAAAGTTAGGACACTAAAATGGAAATATAACGGGAATAAAACACAAACACAATTTAAATAGGGGGGAGGAAATGTTACGGGAATAAAACACAGATACAGTTTACAAATGAGTAAGCGTAAAGTTACGGGAATAAAACGGAATTATTACGGGAATAAAACACAGACACAATTTACAAAGGAGTGAGGGGAAAGTTACGGGAATAAAAAAGAAAAATTACGGGAATAAAACACAGACACAATTTAAACATGGCGGAGGAAATGTTGCGGAATAAAACACAGATACAGTTTACAAAGGAGTAAGTGGAAAGTTAGGGGAATAAAACGGAAATATTACGGGAATAAAACACAGACACAATTAAAAAAACAGGGGGGTGGAAATGTTACGGGAATAAAACAGATACAGTTTACAAAGGAGTGAGGGGAATGTTACGGGAATAGAAAATACCCAAAATTTATAAAGCAGCATGTAGAACATTATCTGAATAAAACACAGATACTATTTATTAAAACGTGAGGGAAATATTACGGGAATAAAAGTCAGACACAATTTAAATAGGGGGGAGGAAATGTTACGAGAATAAAACACTGATACTGTTTACAAAGGAGTGAGGGGTAAGTTACAGGAATAAAAAGGAAATATTACGGGAATAAAACACAGACACAATTTAAATAGGGGGAGGAAATTTTACGGGAATAAAACACAGATACAGTTTACAAAGGAGTGAGTGGAAAGTTAAGGGAATAAAACGGAAATATTACGGGAATAAAACACAGTCGCAATTTAAAAAGGAGGAGGAAATGTTACGGGAATAAAACACAGATACAGTTTACAAAGGAGTGAGGGTAAAGTTACGGGAATAAAACGGAATTATTACGGGAATAAAACACAGACACAATTTAAATAGGGGGGAGCAACTGTTACGGGAATAAAACACAGATACAGTTTACAAAGGAGTGAGGGGAAACTTACGGGAATAGAAAGGAAATATTACGGGAATAAAACACAAACACAATTTAAATATTGGGGGGGAAATGTTACGGACATAAACCACAGATACAGTTTACAAAGGAGTGAGGGGAAAGTTAGGGGAATAAAAAGGAAATATTACGGGAATAAAACACAGACAATTTAAATAGGGGGAGGAAATGTTACAGGAATAAAACACAGATACAGTTTACATAGGAGTGAGGGGAATGTTACGGGAATAGAAAACACCCAAAATTTATAAAGGAGCGTGTAGAACATTATCGGAATAAAACACAGATACTATTTATTAAAACGTGAGGGAAAACTCAGACACAATTTAAATAGGGGGGAGGAAATGTTACGTGAATAAAACACAGATACAGTTTACAAAGGAGTGAGGGGAAAGTTACGGGAATAAAAAAGAAAAATTACGGGAATAAAACACAGACACAATTTAAACATGGCGGAGGAAATGTTGCGGAATAAAACACAGATACAGTTTACAAAGGAGTAAGTGGAAAGTTAGGGGAATAAAACGGAAATATTACGGGAATAAAACACAGACACAATTTAAACAGGGGGGTGGAAATGTTACGGGAATAAAACAGATACAGTTTACAAAGGAGTGAGGGGAATGTTACGGGAATAGAAAATACCCAAAATTTATAAAGGAGCATGTAGAACATTATCTGAATAAAACACAGATACTATTTATTAAAACGTGAGGGAAATATTACGGGAATAAAAGTCAGACGCAATTTAAATAGGGGGGAGGAAATGTTACGAGAATAAAACACTGATACAGTTTACAAAGGAGTGAGGGGTAAGTTACAGGAATAAAAAGGAAATATTACGGGTATAAAACACAGACACAATTTAAATAGGGGGAGGAAATTTTACGGGAATAAAACACAGCTACAGTTTACAAAGGAGTGCGGGGAATGTTACGGGAATAGAAAGGAAATATTACGGCAATAAAACACAAACACAATTTAAATAGTGGGGAGGAAATGTTACGGACAAAAGCACAGATACAGTTTACAAAGGAGTGAGGGGAATGTTAGGGGACTAAAATGGAAATATAACGGGAATAAAACACAAACACAATTTAAATAGGGGGGAGGAAACTTTATGGAAATAAAACACAGATACAGTTTACAAAGGAGTGAGGAGAAAGTTACCGGGAATAGAAAATACCCAAAATTTATAAAGGAGAGAGAAGAACATTATCTGAATAAAACACAGATACTATTTATTAAAACGTGAGGGAAATATTACGGGAATAAAACTCAGACACAATTTGAATGGGGGGAGGAAATTTTACGGGAATAAAACACAGATACAGTTTACAAAGGAGTGAGGGGAAAGTTACGGGAATAAAAAGGAAATATTACGGGAATAAAACAAACACAATTTAAATAGGGGGGAGGAAATGTTACGGGAATAAAACACAGATACAGTTTACAAAGGAGTGAGATGAAAGTTAGCGGTATAAAAATTACCCAAAATTTATAAAGGCTTGAGGGAAATATTACCGGAATAAACCACAGACACAATTTATAAAGGAAAATGGAAAAGTTACGCGAATAAAACACACATACAATTTATAAAAAGAAAGGATAACTTTAGAGGAATAAAACGCAGACACAATTCAAAAAGGGCCGAGGAAATGTTACGGACATAAAACACAGATACAGTTTACAAAGGAGTTACGGGAAAGTTACGGGAATAAAAAGGAAATATTACGGGAATAAAACACAGACATAATTTAAATAGGGGGAGGAAACGTAACGGGAATAAAACACAGATACATTTTTCAAAGGAGTGTGGAGAAAGTTAGGGGAATAAAAAGGAAATATTACGGGAATAAAACACAGACACAATTTAAACAGGGGGGTGGAAACGTTACTGGAATAAAACAAATACAGTTTACAAAGGAGTGAGGGGAATGTTACGGGAATAGAAAACACCCAAAATTTATAAAGGAGCGTGTAGAACATTATCGGAATAAAACACAGATACTATTTATTAAAACGTGAGGGAAATATTACGGGAATAAAACTCAGACACAATTTAAATAGGGGGGAGGAAATGTTACGTGAATAAAACACAGATACAGTTTACAAAGGAGTGAGGGGAAAGTTACGGGAATAAAAAAGAAAAATTACGGGAATAAAACACAGACACAATTTAAACATGGCGGAGGAAATGTTGCGGAATAAAACACAGATACAGTTTACAAAGGAGTAAGTGGAAAGTTAGGGGAATAAAACGGAAATATTACGGGAATAAAACACAGACACAATTTAAACAGGGGGGTGGAAATGTTACGGGAATAAAACAGATACAGTTTACAAAGGAGTGAGGGGAATGTTACGGGAATAGAAAATACCCAAAATTTATAAAGGAGCATGTAGAACATTATCTGAATAAAACACAGATACTATTTATTAAAACGTGAGGGAAATATTACGGGAATAAAAGTCAGACACAATTTAAATAGGGGGGAGGAAATGTTACGAGAATAAAACACTGATACAGTTTACAAAGGAGTGTGGGGTAAGTTACAGGAATAAAAAGGAAATATTACGAGAATAAAACACAGACACAATTTAAATAGGGGGAGGAAATTTTACGGGAATAAAACACAGCTACAGTTTACAAAGGAGTGCGGGGAAAGTTACGGGAATAGAAAGGAAATATTACGGCAATAAAACACAAACACAATTTAAATAGTGGGGAGGAAATGTTACGGACAAAAGCACAGATACAGTTTACAAAGGAGTGAGATGAAAGTTAGGGGTATAAAACGGATATATTACGGGAATAAATCACAGACACAATTTAAATAGGGGGAGGAAATGTTACGGGAATAAAACACAGATACAGTTTACAAAGGAGTGAGGAGAAAGTTAGGGGACTAAAATGGAAATATAACGGGAATAAAACACAAACACAATTTAAATAGGGGGGAGGAAAAGTTATGGAAATAAAACACAGATACAGTTTACAAAGGAGTGAGGAGAAAGTTACCGGGAATAGAAAATACCCAAAATTTATAAAGGAGAGAGAAGATCATTTTCTGAATAAAACACAGATACTATTTATTAAAACGTGAGGGAAATATTACGGGAATAAAACTCAGACACAATTTGAATGGGGGGAGGAAATTTTACGGGAATAAAAAACAGATACAGTTTACAAAGGAGTGAGGGGAAAGTTACGGGAATAAAAAGGAAATATTACGGGAATAAAACACAAACACAATTTAAATAGGGGGGAGGAAATGTTACGGGAATAAAACACAGATACAGTTTACAAAGGAGTGAGATGAAAGTTAGGGGTATAAAACGGAAATATAACGGGAATAAAACACAAACACAATTTAAATAGGGGGGAGGAAATGTTACGGGAATAAAACACAGATACTGTTTACAAAGGAGTGAGGAGAAAGTTACCGGGAATAGAAAATACCCAAAATTTATAAAGGAGCGAGTAGAACATTATCTGAATAAAACACAGATACTATTTATTAAAACGTGAGGGAAATATTACGGGAATAAAACTCAGACACCATTTGAATGGGGGGAGGAAATTTTACGGGAAAAAAACACAGATACAGTTTACAAAGGAGTGAGGGGAAAGTTACGGGAATAAAAAGAAAATATTACGGGAATAAAACCCAAACACAATTTAAATAGGGGGGAGGAAATGTTACGGGAATAAAACACAGATACAGTTTACAAAGGAGTGAGTGGAAAGTTAAGGGAATAAAACGGAAATATTACGGGAATAAAACACAGTCGCAATTTAAAAAGGAGGAGGAAATGTTACGGGAATAAAACACAGATACAGTTTACAAAGGAGTGAGGGTAAAGTTACGGGAATAAAACGGAATTATTACGGGAATAAAACACAGACACAATTTAAATAGGGGGGAGCAACAGTTACGGGAATAAAACACAGATACAGTTTACAAAGGAGTGAGGGGAAACTTACGGGAATAGAAAGGAAATATTACGGGAATAAAACACAAACACAATTTAAATATTGGGGGGGAAATGTTACGGACATAAACCACAGATACAGTTTACAAAGGAGTGAGGGGAAAGTTAGGGGAATAAAAAGGAAATATTACGGGAATAAAACACAGACAATTTAAATAGGGGGAGGAAATGTTACAGGAATAAAACACAGATACAGTTTACATAGGAGTGAGGGGAATGTTACGGGAATAGAAAACACCCAAAATTTATAAAGGAGCGTGTAGAACATTATCGGAATAAAACACAGATACTATTTATTAAAACGTGAGGGAAATATTACGGGAATAAAACTCAGACACAATTTAAATAGGGGGGAGGAAATGTTACGTGAATAAAACACAGATACAGTTTACAAAGGAGTGAGGGGAAAGTTACGGGAATAAAAAAGAAAATTTACGGGAATAAAACACAGACACAATTTAAACATGGCGGAGGAAATGTTGCGGAATAAAACACAGATACAGTTTACAAAGGAGTAAGTGGAAAGTTAGGGGAATAAAACGGAAATATTACGGGAATAAAACACAGACACAATTTAAACAGGGGGGTGGAAATGTTACGCGAATAAAACAGATACAGTTTACAAAGGAGTGAGGGGAATGTTACGGGAATAGAAAATACCCAAAATTTATAAAGGAGCATGTAGAACATTATCTGAATAAAACACAGATACTATTTATTAAAACGTGAGGGAAATATTACGGGAATAAAAGTCAGACGCAATTTAAATAGGGGGGAGGAAATGTTACGAGAATAAAACACTGATACAGTTTACAAAGGAGTGAGGGGTAAGTTACAGGAATAAAAAGGAAATATTACGGGAATAAAACACAGACACAATTTAAATAGGGGGAGGAAATTTTACGGGAATAAAACACAGCTACAGTTTACAAAGGAGTGCGGGGAATGTTACGGGAATAGAAAGGAAATATTACGGCAATAAAACACAAACACAATTTAAATAGTGGGGAGGAAATGTTACGGACAAAAGCACAGATACAGTTTACAAAGGAGTGAGATGAAAGTTAGGGGTATAAAACGGATATATTACGGGAATAAATCACAGACACAATTTAAATAGGGGGAGGAAATGTTACGGGAATAAAACACAGATACAGTTTACAAAGGAGTGAGGAGAAAGTTACCGGGAATAGAAAATACCCGAAATTTATAAAGGAGCGAGTAGAACATTATCTCAATAAAACACAGATACTATTTATTAAAACGTGAGGGAAATATTACGGGAATAAAACTCAGACACCATTTGAATGGGGGGAGGAAATTTTACGGGAAAAAAACACAGATACAGTTTACAAAGGAGTGAGGGGAAAGTTACGGGAATAAAAAGAAAATATTACGGGAATAAAACCCAAACACAATTTAAATAGGGGGGAGGAAATGTTACGGGAATAAAACACAGATACAGTTTACAAAGGAGTGGGGAGAAAGTTAGGACACTAAAATGGAAATATAACGGGAATAAAACACGAACACAATTTAAATAGGGGGGAGGAAATGTTACGGGAATAAAACACAGATACTGTTTACAAAGGAGTGAGGAGAAAGTTACCGGGAATAGAAAATACCCAAAATTTATAAAGGAGCGAGTAGAACATTATCTGAATAAAACACAGATACTATTTATTAAAACGTGAGGGAAATATTACGGGAATAAAACTCAGACACCATTTGAATGGGGGGAGGAAATTTTACGGGAAAAAAACACAGATACAGTTTACAAAGGAGTGAGGGGAAAGTTACGGGAATAAAAAGAAAATATTACGGGAATAAAATCCAAACACAATTTAAATAGGGGGGAGGAAATGTTACGGGAATAAAACACAGATACAGTTTACAAAGGAGTGAGGAGAAAGTTAGGACACTAAAATGGAAATATAACGGGAATAAAACACAAACACAATTTAAATAGGGGGGAGGAAATGTTACGGGAATAAAACACAGATACAGTTTACAAATGAGTAAGCGTAAAGTTACGGGAATAAAACGGAATTATTACGGGAATAAAACACAGACACAATTTACAAAGGAGTGAGGGGAAAGTTACGGGAATAAAAAAGAAAAATTACGGGAATAAAACACAGACACAATTTAAACATGGCGGAGGAAATGTTGCGGAATAAAACACAGATACAGTTTACAAAGGAGTAAGTGGAAAGTTAGGGGAATAAAACGGAAATATTACGGGAATAAAACACAGACACAATTAAAAAAACAGGGGGGTGGAAATGTTACGGGAATAAAACAGATACAGTTTACAAAGGAGTGAGGGGAATGTTACGGGAATAGAAAATACCCAAAATTTATAAAGCAGCATGTAGAACATTATCTGAATAAAACACAGATACTATTTATTAAAACGTGAGGGAAATATTACGGGAATAAAAGTCAGACACAATTTAAATAGGGGGGAGGAAATGTTACGAGAATAAAACACTGATACTGTTTACAAAGGAGTGAGGGGTAAGTTACAGGAATAAAAAGGAAATATTACGGGAATAAAACACAGACACAATTTAAATAGGGGGAGGAAATTTTACGGGAATAAAACACAGATACAGTTTACAAAGGAGTGAGTGGAAAGTTAAGGGAATAAAACGGAAATATTACGGGAATAAAACACAGTCGCAATTTAAAAAGGAGGAGGAAATGTTACGGGAATAAAACACAGATACAGTTTACAAAGGAGTGAGGGTAAAGTTACGGGAATAAAACGGAATTATTACGGGAATAAAACACAGACACAATTTAAATAGGGGGGAGCAACTGTTACGGGAATAAAACACAGATACAGTTTACAAAGGAGTGAGGGGAAACTTACGGGAATAGAAAGGAAATATTACGGGAATAAAACACAAACACAATTTAAATATTGGGGGGGAAATGTTACGGACATACACCACAGATACAGTTTACAAAGGAGTGAGGGGAAAGTTAGGGGAATAAAAAGGAAATATTACGGGAATAAAACACAGACAATTTAAATAGGGGGAGGAAATGTTACAGGAATAAAACACAGATACAGTTTACATAGGAGTGAGGGGAATGTTACGGGAATAGAAAACACCCAAAATTTATAAAGGAGCGTGTAGAACATTATCGGAATAAAACACAGATACTATTTATTAAAACGTGAGGGAAAACTCAGACACAATTTAAATAGGGGGGAGGAAATGTTACGTGAATAAAACACAGATACAGTTTACAAAGGAGTGAGGGGAAAGTTACGGGAATAAAAAAGAAAAATTACGGGAATAAAACACAGACACAATTTAAACATGGCGGAGGAAATGTTGCGGAATAAAACACAGATACAGTTTACAAAGGAGTAAGTGGAAAGTTAGGGGAATAAAACGGAAATATTACGGGAATAAAACACAGACACAATTTAAACAGGGGGGTGGAAATGTTACGGGAATAAAACAGATACAGTTTACAAAGGAGTGAGGGGAATGTTACGGGAATAGAAAATACCCAAAATTTATAAAGGAGCATGTAGAACATTATCTGAATAAAACACAGATACTATTTATTAAAACGTGAGGGAAATATTACGGGAATAAAAGTCAGACGCAATTTAAATAGGGGGGAGGAAATGTTACGAGAATAAAACACTGATACAGTTTACAAAGGAGTGAGGGGTAAGTTACAGGAATAAAAAGGAAATATTACGGGTATAAAACACAGACACAATTTAAATAGGGGGAGGAAATTTTACGGGAATAAAACACAGCTACAGTTTACAAAGGAGTGCGGGGAATGTTACGGGAATAGAAAGGAAATATTACGGCAATAAAACACAAACACAATTTAAATAGTGGGGAGGAAATGTTACGGACAAAAGCACAGATACAGTTTACAAAGGAGTGAGGGGAATGTTAGGGGACTAAAATGGAAATATAACGGGAATAAAACACAAACACAATTTAAATAGGGGGGAGGAAACTTTATGGAAATAAAACACAGATACAGTTTACAAAGGAGTGAGGAGAAAGTTACCGGGAATAGAAAATACCCAAAATTTATAAAGGAGAGAGAAGAACATTATCTGAATAAAACACAGATACTATTTATTAAAACGTGAGGGAAATATTACGGGAATAAAACTCAGACACAATTTGAATGGGGGGAGGAAATTTTACGGGAATAAAACACAGATACAGTTTACAAAGGAGTGAGGGGAAAGTTACGGGAATAAAAAGGAAATATTACGGGAATAAAACAAACACAATTTAAATAGGGGGGAGGAAATGTTACGGGAATAAAACACAGATACAGTTTACAAAGGAGTGAGATGAAAGTTAGCGGTATAAAAATTACCCAAAATTTATAAAGGCTTGAGGGAAATATTACCGGAATAAACCACAGACACAATTTATAAAGGAAAATGGAAAAGTTACGCGAATAAAACACACATACAATTTATAAAAAGAAAGGATAACTTTAGAGGAATAAAACGCAGACACAATTCAAAAAGGGCCGAGGAAATGTTACGGACATAAAACACAGATACAGTTTACAAAGGAGTTACGGGAAAGTTACGGGAATAAAAAGGAAATATTACGGGAATAAAACACAGACATAATTTAAATAGGGGGAGGAAACGTAACGGGAATAAAACACAGATACATTTTTCAAAGGAGTGTGGAGAAAGTTAGGGGAATAAAAAGGAAATATTACGGGAATAAAACACAGACACAATTTAAACAGGGGGGTGGAAACGTTACTGGAATAAAACAAATACAGTTTACAAAGGAGTGAGGGGAATGTTACGGGAATAGAAAACACCCAAAATTTATAAAGGAGCGTGTAGAACATTATCGGAATAAAACACAGATACTATTTATTAAAACGTGAGGGAAATATTACGGGAATAAAACTCAGACACAATTTAAATAGGGGGGAGGAAATGTTACGTGAATAAAACACAGATACAGTTTACAAAGGAGTGAGGGGAAAGTTACGGGAATAAAAAAGAAAAATTACGGGAATAAAACACAGACACAATTTAAACATGGCGGAGGAAATGTTGCGGAATAAAACACAGATACAGTTTACAAAGGAGTAAGTGGAAAGTTAGGGGAATAAAACGGAAATATTACGGGAATAAAACACAGACACAATTTAAACAGGGGGGTGGAAATGTTACGGGAATAAAACAGATACAGTTTACAAAGGAGTGAGGGGAATGTTACGGGAATAGAAAATACCCAAAATTTATAAAGGAGCATGTAGAACATTATCTGAATAAAACACAGATACTATTTATTAAAACGTGAGGGAAATATTACGGGAATAAAAGTCAGACACAATTTAAATAGGGGGGAGGAAATGTTACGAGAATAAAACACTGATACAGTTTACAAAGGAGTGTGGGGTAAGTTACAGGAATAAAAAGGAAATATTACGAGAATAAAACACAGACACAATTTAAATAGGGGGAGGAAATTTTACGGGAATAAAACACAGCTACAGTTTACAAAGGAGTGCGGGGAAAGTTACGGGAATAGAAAGGAAATATTACGGCAATAAAACACAAACACAATTTAAATAGTGGGGAGGAAATGTTACGGACAAAAGCACAGATACAGTTTACAAAGGAGTGAGATGAAAGTTAGGGGTATAAAACGGATATATTACGGGAATAAATCACAGACACAATTTAAATAGGGGGAGGAAATGTTACGGGAATAAAACACAGATACAGTTTACAAAGGAGTGAGGAGAAAGTTAGGGGACTAAAATGGAAATATAACGGGAATAAAACACAAACACAATTTAAATAGGGGGGAGGAAAAGTTATGGAAATAAAACACAGATACAGTTTACAAAGGAGTGAGGAGAAAGTTACCGGGAATAGAAAATACCCAAAATTTATAAAGGAGAGAGAAGATCATTTTCTGAATAAAACACAGATACTATTTATTAAAACGTGAGGGAAATATTACGGGAATAAAACTCAGACACAATTTGAATGGGGGGAGGAAATTTTACGGGAATAAAAAACAGATACAGTTTACAAAGGAGTGAGGGGAAAGTTACGGGAATAAAAAGGAAATATTACGGGAATAAAACACAAACACAATTTAAATAGGGGGGAGGAAATGTTACGGGAATAAAACACAGATACAGTTTACAAAGGAGTGAGATGAAAGTTAGGGGTATAAAACGGAAATATAACGGGAATAAAACACAAACACAATTTAAATAGGGGGGAGGAAATGTTACGGGAATAAAACACAGATACTGTTTACAAAGGAGTGAGGAGAAAGTTACCGGGAATAGAAAATACCCAAAATTTATAAAGGAGCGAGTAGAACATTATCTGAATAAAACACAGATACTATTTATTAAAACGTGAGGGAAATATTACGGGAATAAAACTCAGACACCATTTGAATGGGGGGAGGAAATTTTACGGGAAAAAAACACAGATACAGTTTACAAAGGAGTGAGGGGAAAGTTACGGGAATAAAAAGAAAATATTACGGGAATAAAACCCAAACACAATTTAAATAGGGGGGAGGAAATGTTACGGGAATAAAACACAGATACAGTTTACAAAGGAGTGAGTGGAAAGTTAAGGGAATAAAACGGAAATATTACGGGAATAAAACACAGTCGCAATTTAAAAAGGAGGAGGAAATGTTACGGGAATAAAACACAGATACAGTTTACAAAGGAGTGAGGGTAAAGTTACGGGAATAAAACGGAATTATTACGGGAATAAAACACAGACACAATTTAAATAGGGGGGAGCAACAGTTACGGGAATAAAACACAGATACAGTTTACAAAGGAGTGAGGGGAAACTTACGGGAATAGAAAGGAAATATTACGGGAATAAAACACAAACACAATTTAAATATTGGGGGGGAAATGTTACGGACATAAACCACAGATACAGTTTACAAAGGAGTGAGGGGAAAGTTAGGGGAATAAAAAGGAAATATTACGGGAATAAAACACAGACAATTTAAATAGGGGGAGGAAATGTTACAGGAATAAAACACAGATACAGTTTACATAGGAGTGAGGGGAATGTTACGGGAATAGAAAACACCCAAAATTTATAAAGGAGCGTGTAGAACATTATCGGAATAAAACACAGATACTATTTATTAAAACGTGAGGGAAATATTACGGGAATAAAACTCAGACACAATTTAAATAGGGGGGAGGAAATGTTACGTGAATAAAACACAGATACAGTTTACAAAGGAGTGAGGGGAAAGTTACGGGAATAAAAAAGAAAATTTACGGGAATAAAACACAGACACAATTTAAACATGGCGGAGGAAATGTTGCGGAATAAAACACAGATACAGTTTACAAAGGAGTAAGTGGAAAGTTAGGGGAATAAAACGGAAATATTACGGGAATAAAACACAGACACAATTTAAACAGGGGGGTGGAAATGTTACGCGAATAAAACAGATACAGTTTACAAAGGAGTGAGGGGAATGTTACGGGAATAGAAAATACCCAAAATTTATAAAGGAGCATGTAGAACATTATCTGAATAAAACACAGATACTATTTATTAAAACGTGAGGGAAATATTACGGGAATAAAAGTCAGACGCAATTTAAATAGGGGGGAGGAAATGTTACGAGAATAAAACACTGATACAGTTTACAAAGGAGTGAGGGGTAAGTTACAGGAATAAAAAGGAAATATTACGGGAATAAAACACAGACACAATTTAAATAGGGGGAGGAAATTTTACGGGAATAAAACACAGCTACAGTTTACAAAGGAGTGCGGGGAATGTTACGGGAATAGAAAGGAAATATTACGGCAATAAAACACAAACACAATTTAAATAGTGGGGAGGAAATGTTACGGACAAAAGCACAGATACAGTTTACAAAGGAGTGAGATGAAAGTTAGGGGTATAAAACGGATATATTACGGGAATAAATCACAGACACAATTTAAATAGGGGGAGGAAATGTTACGGGAATAAAACACAGATACAGTTTACAAAGGAGTGAGGAGAAAGTTACCGGGAATAGAAAATACCCGAAATTTATAAAGGAGCGAGTAGAACATTATCTCAATAAAACACAGATACTATTTATTAAAACGTGAGGGAAATATTACGGGAATAAAACTCAGACACCATTTGAATGGGGGGAGGAAATTTTACGGGAAAAAAACACAGATACAGTTTACAAAGGAGTGAGGGGAAAGTTACGGGAATAAAAAGAAAATATTACGGGAATAAAACCCAAACACAATTTAAATAGGGGGGAGGAAATGTTACGGGAATAAAACACAGATACAGTTTACAAAGGAGTGGGGAGAAAGTTAGGACACTAAAATGGAAATATAACGGGAATAAAACACGAACACAATTTAAATAGGGGGGAGGAAATGTTACGGGAATAAAACACAGATACAGTTTACAAATGAGTAAGCGTAAAGTTACGGGAATAAAACGGAATTATTACGGGAATGAAACACAGACACAATTTACAAAGGAGTGAGGGGAAAGTTACGGGAATAAAAAAGAAAAATTACGGGAATAAAACACAGACACAATTTAAACATGGCGGAGGAAATGTTGCGGAATAAAACACAGATACAGTTTACAAAGGAGTAAGTGGAAAGTTAGGGGAATAAAACGGAAATATTACGGGAATAAAACACAGACACAATTTAAACAGGGGGGTGGAAATGTTACGGGAATAAAACAGATACAGTTTACAAAGGAGTGAGGGGAATTTTACGGGAATAGAAAATACCCAAAATTTATAAAGGAGCATGTAGATCATTATCTGAATAAAACACAGATACTATTTATTAAAACGTGAGGGAAATATTACGGGAATAAAAGTCAGACACAATTTAAATAGGGGGGAGGAAATGTTACGAGAATAAAACACTGATACAGTTTACAAAGGAGTGAGGGGTAAGTTACAGGAATAAAAAGGAAATATTACGGGAATAAAACACAGACACAATTTAAATAGGGGGAGGAAATTTTACGGGAATAAAACACAGCTACAGTTTACAAAGGAGTGCGGGGAAAGTTACGGGAATAGAAAGGAAATATTACGGCAATAAAACACAAACACAATTTAAATAGTGGGGAGGAAATGTTACGGACAAAAGCACAGATACAGTTTACAAAGGAGTGAGGGGAATGTTAGGGGACTAAAATGGAAATATAACGGGAATAAAACACAAACACAATTTAAATAGGGGGGAGGAAAAGTTATGGAAATAAAACACAGATACAGTTTACAAAGGAGTGAGGAGAAAGTTACCGGGAATAGAAAATACCCAAAATTTATAAAGGAGAGAGAAGAACATTATCTGAATAAAACACAGATACTATTTATTAAAACGTGAGGGAAATATTACGGGAATAAAACTCAGACACAATTTGAATGGGGGGAGGAAATTTTACGGGAATAAAACACAGATACAGTTTACAAAGGAGTGAGGGGAAAGTTACGGGAATAAAAAGGAAATATTACGGGAATAAAACACAAACACAATTTAAATAGGGGGGAGGAAATGTTACGGGAATAAAACACAGATACAGTTTACAAAGGAGTGAGATGAAAGTTAGGGGTATAAAACGGAAATATTACGGGAATAAATCACAGACACAATTTAAATAGGGGGGAGGAAATGTTACGGGAAGAAAACACAGATACAGTTTACAAAGGAGTGAGGAGAAAGTTAGGGGACTAAAATGGAAATATAACGGGAATAAAACACAAACACAATTTAAATAGGGGGGAGGAAATGTTACGGGAATAAAACACAGATACTGTATACAAAGGAGTGAGGAGAAAGTTACCGGGAATAGAAAATACCCAAAATATATAAAGGAGCGAGTAGAACATTATCTGAATAAAACACAGATACTATTTATTAAAACGTGAGGGAAATATTACGGGAATAAAACTCAGACACCATTTGAATGGGGGGAGGAAATTTTACGGGAAAAAAACACAGATACAGTTTACAAAGGAGTGAGGGGAAAGTTACGGGAATAAAAAGAAAATATTACGGGAATAAAACCCAAACACAATTTAAATAGGGGGGAGGAAATGTTACGGGAATAAAACACAGATACAGTTTACAAAGGAGTGAGGAGAAAGTTAGGACACTAAAATGGAAATATAACGGGAATAAAACACAAACACAATTTAAATAGGGGGGAGGAAATGTTACGGGAATAAAACACAGATACAGTTTACAAATGAGTAAGCGTAAAGTTACGGGAATAAAACGGAATTATTACGGGAATAAAACACAGACACAATTTACAAAGGAGTGAGGGGAAAGTTACGGGAATAAAAAAGAAAAATTACGGGAATAAAACACAGACACAATTTAAACATGGCGGAGGAAATGTTGCGGAATAAAACACAGATACAGTTTACAAAGGAGTAAGTGGAAAGTTAGGGGAATAAAACGGAAATATTACGGGAATAAAACACAGACACAATTAAAAATACAGGGGGGTGGAAATGTTACGGGAATAAAACAGATACAGTTTACAAAGGAGTCAGGGGAATGTTACGGGAATAGAAAATACCCAAAATTTATAAAGCAGCATGTAGAACATTATCTGAATAAAACACAGATACTATTTATTAAAACGTGAGGGAAATATTACGGGAATAAAAGTCAGACACAATTTAAATAGGGGGGAGGAAATGTTACGAGAATAAAACACTGATACAGTTTACAAAGGAGTGAGGGGTAAGTTACAGGAATAAAAAGGAAATATTACGGGAATAAAACACAGACACAATTTAAATAGGGGGAGGAAATTTTACGGGAATAAAACACAGCTACAGTTTACAAAGGAGTGCGGGGAAAGTTACGGGAATAGAAAGGAAATATTACGGCAATAAAACACAAACACAATTTAAATAGTGGGGAGGAAATGTTACGGACAAAAGCACAGATACAGTTTACAAAGGAGTGAGGGGAATGTTAGGGGACTAAAATGGAAACATAACGGGAATAAAACACAAACACAAATTAAATAGGGGGGAGGAAAAGTTATGGAAATAAAACACAGATACAGTTTACAAAGGAGTGAGGAGAAAGTTACCGGGAATAGAAAATACCCAAAATTTATAAAGGAGAGAGAAGAACATTTTCTGAATAAAACACAGATACTATTTATTAAAACGTGAGGGAAATATTACGGGAATAAAACTCAGACACAATTTGAATGGGGGGAGGAAATTTTACGGGAATAAAACACAGATACAGTTTACAAAGGAGTGAGGGGAAAGTTACGGGAATAAAAAGGAAATATTACGGGAATAAAACACAAACACAATTTAAATAGGGGGGAGGAAATGTTACGGGAATAAAACACAGATACAGTTTACAAAGGAGTGAGATGAAAGTTAGGGGTATAAAACGGAAATATTACGGGAATAAATCACAGACACAATTTAAATAGGGGGAGGAAATGTTACGGGAATAAAACACAGATACAGTTTACAAAGGAGTGAGGAGAAAGTTAGGGGACTAAAATGGAAATATAACGGGAATAAAACACAAACACAATTTAAATAGGGGGGAGGAAATGTTACGGGAATAAAACACAGATACTGTTTACAAAGGAGTGAGGAGAAAGTTACCGGGAATAGAAAATACCCAAAATTTATAAAGGAGCGAGTAGAACATTATCTGAATAAAACACAGATACTATTTATTAAAACGTGAGGGAAATATTACGGGAATAAAACTCAGACACCATTTGAATGGGGGGAGGAAATTTTACGGGAAAAAAACACAGATACAGTTTACAAAGGAGTGAGGGGCAAGTTACGGGAATAAAAAGAAAATATTACGGGAATAAAACCCAAACACAATTTAAATAGGGGGGAGGAAATGTTACGGGAATAAAACACAGATACAGTTTACAAAGGAGTGAGGAGAAAGTTAGGACACTAAAATGGAAATATAACGGGAATAAAACACAAACACAATTTAAATAGGGGGGAGGAAATGTTACGGGAATAAAACACAGATACAGTTTACAAATGAGTAAGCGTAAAGTTACGGGAATAAAACGGAATTATTACGGGAATAAAACACAGACACAATTTACAAAGGAGTGAGGGGAAAGTTACGGGAATAAAAAAGAAAAATTACGGGAATAAAACACAGACACAATTTAAACATGGCGGAGGAAATGTTGCGGAATAAAACACAGATACAGTTTACAAAGGAGTAAGTGGAAAGTTAGGGGAATAAAACGGAAATATTACGGGAATAAAACACAGACACAATTTAAACAGGGGGGTGGAAATGTTACGGGAATAAAACAGATACAGTTTACAAAGGAGTGAGGGGAATGTTACGGGAATATAAAATACCCAAAATTTATAAAGGAGCATGTAGAACATTATCTGAATAAAACACAGATACTATTTATTAAAACGTGAGGGAAATATTACGGGAATAAAAGTCAGACACAATTTAAATAGGGGGGAGGAAATGTTACGGGAATAAAACACAGCTACAGTTTACAAAGGAGTGCGGGGAAAGTTACGGGAATAGAAAGGAAATATTACGGCAATAAAACACAAACACAATTTAAATAGTGGGGAGGAAATGTTACGGACAAAAGCACAGATACAGTTTACAAAGGAGTGAGGGGAATGTTAGGGGACTAAAATGGAAATATAACGGGAATAAAACACAAACACAATTTAAATAGGGGGGAGGAAAAGTTATGGAAATAAAACACAGATACAGTTTACAAAGGAGTGAGGAGAAAGTTACCGGGAATAGAAAATACCCAAAATTTATAAAGGAGAGAGAAGAACATTATCTGAATAAAACACAGATACTATTTATTAAAACGTGAGGGAAATATTACGGGAATAAAACTCAGACACAATTTGAATGGGGGGAGGAAACTTTACGGGAATAAAACACAGATACAGTTTACAAAGGAGTGAGGGGAAAGTTACGGGAATAAAAAGGAAATATTACGGGAATAAAACACAAACACAATTTAAATAGGGGGGAGGAAATGTTACGGGAATAAAACACAGATACAGTTTACAAAGGAGTGAGATGAAAGTTAGGGGTATAAAACGGAAATATTACGGGAATAAATCACAGACACAATTTAAATAGGGGGACGAAATGTTACGGGAATAAAACACAGATACAGTTTACAAAGGAGTGAGGAGAAAGTTAGGGGACTAAAATGGAAAGATAACGGGAATAAAACACAAACACAATTTAAATAGGGGGGAGGAAATGTTACGGGAATAAAACACAGATACTGTTTACAAAGGAGTGAGGAGAAAGTTACCGGGAATAGAAAATACCCAAAATTTATAAAGGAGCGAGTAGAACATTATCTGAATAAAACACAGATACTATTTATTAAAACGTGAGGGAAATATTACGGGAATAAAACTCAGACACCATTTGAATGGGGGGAGGAAATTTTACGGGAAAAAAACACAGATACAGTTTACAAAGGAGTGAGGGGAAAGTTACGGGAATAAAAAGAAAATATTACGGGAATAAAACCCAAACACAATTTAAATAGGGGGGAGGAAATGTTACGGGAATAAAACACAGATACAGTTTACAAAGGAGTGAGTGGAAAGTTAAGGGAATAAAACGGAAATATTACGGGAATAAAACACAGTCGCAATTTAAAAAGGAGGAGGAAATGTTACGGGAATAAAACACAGATACAGTTTACAAAGGAGTGAGGGTAAAGTAACGGGAATAAAACGGAATTATTACGGGAATAAAACACAGACACAATTTAAATAGGGGGGAGCAACTGTTACTGGAATAAAACACAGATACAGTTTACAAAGGAGTGAGGGGAAACTTACGGGAATAGAAAGGAAATATTACGGGAATAAAACACAAACACAATTTAAATATTGGGGGGGAAATGTTACGGACATAAACCACAGATACAGTTTACAAAGGAGTGAGGGGAAAGTTAGGGGAATAAAAAGGAAATATTACGGGAATAAAACACAGACAATTTAAATAGGGGGGAGGAAATGTTACGTGAATAAAACACAGATACAGTTTACAAAGGAGTGAGGGGAAAGTTACGGGAATAAAAAAGAAAAATTACGGGAATAAAACACAGACACAATTTAAACATGGCGGAGGAAATGTTGCGGAATAAAACACAGATACAGTTTACAAAGGAGTAAGTGGAAAGTTAGGGGAATAAAACGGAAATATTACGGGAATAAAACACAGACACAATTTAAACAGGGGGGTGGAAATGTTACGGGAATAAAACAGATACAGTTTACAAAGGAGTGAGGGGAATGTTACTGGAATAGAAAATACCCAAAATTTATAAAGGAGCATGTAGAACATTATCTGAATAAAACACAGATACTATTTATTAAAACGTGAGGGAAATATTACGGGAATAAAAGTCAGACACAATTTAAATAGGGGGGAGGAAATGTTACGAGAATAAAACACTGATACAGTTTACAAAGGAGTGAGGGGTAAGTTACAGGAATAAAAAGGAAATATTACGGGAATAAAACACAGACACAATTTAAATAGGGGGAGGAAATTTTACGGGAATAAGACACAGCTACAGTTTACAAAGGAGTGCGGGGAAAGTTACGGGAATAGAAAGGAAATATTACGGCAATAAAACACAAACACAATTTAAATAGGGGGGAGGAAATGTTACGGGAATAAAACACAGATACAGTTTACAAAGGAGTGAGGAGAAAGTTAGGGGACTAAAATGGAAATATAACGGGAATAAAACACAAACACAATTTAAATAGGGGGGAGGAAATGTTACGGGAAAAAAACACAGATACAGTTTACAAAGGAGTGAGGGGAAAGTTACGGGAATAGAAAATACCCAAAATTTATAAAGGAGCGAGTAGAACATTATCTGAATAAAACACAGATACTATTTATTAAAACGTGAGGGAAATATTACGGGAATAAAACTCAGACACAATTTAAATAGGGGGGAGGAAATGTTACGGGAATAAAACACAGACACAATTTAAACAGGGGGGAGAAAATGTTGCCGAATAAAACACAGATACAATTTACAAAGGAGTGAGTGGAAAGTTAGGGGAATAAAACGGAAATATTACGGGAATAAAACACAGACACAATTTAAACAGGGGGGAGGAAATGTTGCGGAATAAAACACAGATACAATTTACAAAGGAGTGAGTGGAAAGTTACAGGAATGAAACGGAATTATTACGGGAATAAAACACAGACACAATTTAAATAGGGGGAGCAACTGTTACGGGAATAAAACACAGATACAGTTTACAAAGGAGTGAGGGGAAACTTACGGGAAATGAAAATACCCAAAATTTATAAAGGATCGTGTAGAACATTATCTGAATAAAACACAGATACTATTTATTACAACGTGAGGGAAATATTACGGGAATAAAAGTCAGACACAATTTAAATAGGGGGGTGGAAATGTTACGAGAATAAAACACTGATACAGTTTACAAAGGAGTTAGGGGAAAGTTACGGGAAAATAAGGAAATATTACGGGAATAAAACACAGACACAATCTAAATAGGGGGAGGAAATGTAACGGGAATAAAACACAGATACAGTTTACAAACGAGTGAGGTGAAAGTTAGGGGAATAAAACGGAAATATTACGGAAATAAAACACAGACACAATTTAAATAGGGGGAGGAAATGTTACGGGAATAAAACACAGATACAGTTAACAAAGGAGTGAGGGGTAAGTTACGGGAATAAAAAGGAAATATTACGGGAATAAAACACAGACACAATTTATAAAGGGGGGAGGAAATGTTACGGGGATAAAACACAGATACAGTTTACAAAGGAATGAGGGGAAAGTTACAGGAATAAAAATTACCCAAAATTTATAAAGGCTTGAGGGAAATATTACCGGAATAAACCACAGACACAATTTATAAAGGAAAATGGAAAAGTTACGCGAATAAAACACACATACAATTTATAAAAAGAAACGATAACTTTAGAGGAATAAAACGCAGACACAATTTAAAAAGGGCCGAGGAAATGTTACGGACATAAAACACAGATACAGTTTACAAAGGAGTTACGGGAAAGTTACGGGAATAAAAAGGAAATATTACGGGAATAAAACACAGACATAATTTAAATAGGGGGAGGAAACGTAACGGGAATAAAACACAGATACATTTTTCAAAGGAGTGTGGAGAAAGTTAGGGGAATAAAAAGGAAATATTACGGGAATAAAACACAGACACAATTTAAACAGGGGGGTGGAAACGTTACTGGAATAAAACAAATACAGTTTACAAAGGAGTGAGGGGAATGTTACGGGAATAGAAAACACCCAAAATTTATAAAGGAGCGTGTAGAACATTATCGGAATAAAACACAGATACTATTTATTAAAACGTGAGGGAAATATTACGGGAATAAAACTCAGACACAATTTAAATAGGGGGGAGGAAATGTTACGTGAAAAAAACACAGATACAGTTTACAAAGGAGTGAGGGGAAAGTTACGGGAATAAAAAAGAAAAATTACGGGAATAAAACACAGACACAATTTAAACATGGCGGAGGAAATGTTGCGGAATAAAACACAGATACAGTTTACAAAGGAGTAAGTGGAAAGTTAGGGGAATAAAACGGAAATATTACGGGAATAAAACACAGACACAATTTAAACAGGGGGGTGGAAATGTTACGGGAATAAAACAGATACAGTTTACAAAGGAGTGAGGGGAATGTTACGGGAATAGAAAATACCCAAAATTTATAAAGGAGCATGTAGAACATTATCTGAATAAAACACAGATACTATTTATTAAAACGTGAGGGAAATATTACGGGAATAAAAGTCAGACACAATTTAAATAGGGGGGAGGAAATGTTACGAGAATAAAACACTGATACAGTTTACAAAGGAGTGAGGGGTAAGTTACAGGAATAAAAAGGAAATATTACGGGAATAAAACACAGACACAATTTAAATATTGGGGGGGAAATGTTACGGGAATAAAACAAAGATACTGTTTACAAAGGAGTGAGGAGAAAGTTACCGGGAATAGAAAATACCTAAAATTTATAAAGGAGCGAGTAGAACATTATCTGAATAAAACACAGATACTATTTATTAAAACGTGAGGGAAATATTACGGGAATAAAACTCAGACACCATTTGAATGGGGGGAGGAAATTCTACGGGAAAAAAACACAGATACAGTTTACAAAGGAGTGAGGGGTAAGTTACAGGAATAAAAAGGAAATTTTACGGGAATAAAACACAGCTACAGTTTACAAAGGAGTGCGGGGAAAGTTACGGGAATAGAAAGGAAATATTACGGCAATAAAACACAAACACAATTTAAATAGTGGGGAGGAAATGTTACGGACAAAAGCACAGATACAGTTTACAAAGGAGTGAGGGGAATGTTAGGGGACTAAAATGGAAATATAACGGGAATAAAACACAAACACAATTTAAATAGGGGGGAGGAAAAGTTATGGAAATAAAACACAGATACAGTTTACAAAGGAGTGAGGAGAAAGTTACAGGGAATAGAAAATACCCAAAATTTATAAAGGAGAGAGAAGAACATTATCTGAATAAAACACAGATACTATTTATTAAAACGTGAGGGAAATATTACGGGAATAAAACTCAGACACAATTTGAATGGGGGGAGGAAATTTTACGGGAATAAAACACAGATACAGTTTACAAAGGAGTGAGGGGAAAGTTACGGGAATAAAAAGGAAATATTACGGGAATAAAACACAAACACAATTTAAATAGGGGGGAGGAAATGTTACGGGAATAAAACACAGATACAGTTTACAAAGGAGTGAGATGAAAGTTAGGGGTATAAAACGGAAATATTACGGGAATAAATCACAGACACAATTTAAATAGGGGGAGGAAATGTTACGGGAATAAAACACAGATACAGTTTACAAAGGAGTGAGGAGAAAGTTAGGGGACTAAAATGGAAATATAACGGGAATAAAACACAAACACAATTTAAATAGGGGGGAGGAAATGTTACGGGAATAAAACACAGATACGGTTTACAAAGGAGTGAGGAGAAAGTTACCGGGAATAGAAAATACCCAAAATTTATAAAGGAGCGAGTAGAACATTATCTGAGTAAAACACAGATACTATTTATTAAAACGTGAGGGAAATATTACGGGAATAAAACTCAGACACCATTTGAATGGGGGGAGGAAATTTTACGGTAAAAAAACACAGATACAGTTTACAAAGGAGTGAGGGGAAAGTTACGGGAATAAAAAGAAAATATTACGGGAATAAAACCCAAACACAATTTAAATAGGGGGGAGGAAATGTTACGGGAATAAAACACAGATACAGTTTACAAAGGAGTGAGTGGAAAGTTAAGGGAATAAAACGGAAATATTACGGGAATAAAACACAGTCGCAATTTAAAAAGGAGGAGGAAATGCTACGGGAATAAAACACAGATACAGTTTACAAAGGAGTGAGGGTAAAGTTACGGGAATAAAACGGAATTATTACGGGAATAAAACACAGACACAATTTAAATAGGGGGGAGCAACTGTTACGGGAATAAAACACAGATACAGTTTACAAAGGAGTGAGGGGAAACTTACGGGAATAGAAAGGAAATATTACGGGAATAAAACACAAACACAATTTAAATATTGGGGGGGAAATGTTACGGACATAAACCACAGATACAGTTTACAAAGGAGTGAGGGGAAAGTTAGGGGAATAAAAAGGAAATATTACGGGAATAAAACACAGACAATTTAAATATGGGGAGGAAATGTTACAGGAATAAAACACAGATACAGTTTACATAGGAGTGAGGGGAATGTTACGGGAATAGAAAACACCCAAAATTTATAAAGGAGCGTGTAGAACATTATCGGAATAAAACACAGATACTATTTATTAAAACGTGAGGGAAATATTACGGGAATAAAACTCAGACACAATTTAAATAGGGGGGGAGGAAATGTTACGTGAATAAAACACAGATACAGTTTACAAAGGAGTGAGGGGAAAGTTACGGGAATAAAAAAGAAAAATTACGGGAATAAAACACAGACACAATTTAAACATGGCGGAGGAAATGTTGCGGAATAAAACACAGATACAGTTTACAAAGGAGTAAGTGGAAAGTTAGGGGAATAAAACGGAAATATTACGGGAATAAAACACAGACACAATTTAAACAGGGGGGTGGAAATGTTACGGGAATAAAACAGATACAGTTTACAAAGGAGTCAGGGGAATGTTACGGGAATAGAAAATACCCAAAATTTATAAAGGAGCATGTAGAACATTATCTGAATAAAACACAGATACTATTTATTAAAACGTGAGGGAAATATTACGGGAATAAAAGTCAGACACAATTTAAATAGGGGGGAGGAAATGTTACGAGAATAAAACACTGATACAGTTTACAAAGGAGTGAGGGGTAAGTTACAGGAATAAAAAGGAAATATTACGGGAATAAAACACAGACACAATTTAAATAGGGGGAGGAAATTTTACGGGAATAAAACACAGCTACAGTTTACAAAGGAGTGCGGGGAATGTTACGGGAATAGAAAGGAAATATTACGGCAATAAAACACAAACACAATTTAAATAGTGGGGAGGAAATGTTACGGACAAAAGCACAGATACAGTTTACAAAGGAGTGAGGGGAATCTTAGGGGACTAAAATGGAAATATAACGGGAATAAAACACAAACACAATTTAAATAGGGGGGAGGAAAAGTTATGGAAATAAAACACAGATACAGTTTACAAAGGAGTGAGGAGAAAGTTACCGGGAATAGAAAATACCCAAAATTTATAAAGGAGAGAGAAGAACATTATCTGAATAAAACACAGATACTATTTATTAAAACGTGAGGGAAATATTACGGGAATAAAACTCAGACACAATTTGAATGGGGGGAGGAAATTTTACGGGAATAAAACACAGATACAGTTTACAAAGGAGTGAGGGGAAAGTTACGGGAATAAAAAGGAAATATTACGGGAATAAAACACAAACACAATTTAAATAGGGGGGAGGAAATGTTACGGGAATAAAACACAGATACAGTTTACAAAGGAGTGAGATGAAAGTTAGGGGTATAAAACGGAAATATTACGGGAATAAATCACAGACACAATTTAAATAGGGGGAGGAAATGTTACGGGAATAAAACACAGATACAGTTTGCAAAGGAGTGAGGAGAAAGTTAGGGGACTAAAATGGAAATATAACGGGAATAAAACACAAACACAATTTAAATAGGGGGGAGGAAATGTTACGGGAATAAAACACAGATACTGTTTACAAAGGACTGAGGAGAAAGTTACCGGGAATAGAAAATACCCAAAATTTATAAAGGAGCGAGTAGAACATTATCTGAATAAAACACAGATACTATTTATTAAAACGTGAGGGAAATATTACGGGAATAAAACTCAGACACCATTTGAATGGGGGGAGGAAATTTTACGGGAAAAAAAACACAGATACAGTTTACAAAGGAGTGAGGGGAAAGTTACGGGAATAAAAAGAAAATATTACGGGAATAAAACCCAAACACAATTTAAATAGGGGGGAGGAAATGTTACGGGAATAAAACACAGATACAGTTTACAAAGGAGTGAGGAGAAAGTTAGGACACTAAAATGGAAATATAACGGGAATAAAACACAAACACAATTTAAATAGGGGGGAGGAAATGTTACGGGAATAAAACACAGATACAGTTTACAAATGAGTAAGCGTAAAGTTACGGGAATAAAACGGAATTATTACGGGAATAAAACACAGACAGAATTTACAAAGGAGTGAGGGGAACGTTACGGGAATAAAAAAGAAAAATTACGGGAATAAAACACAGACACAATTTAAACATGGTGGAGGAAATGTTGCGGAATAAAACACAGATACAGTTTACAAAGGAGTAAGTGGAAAGTTAGGGGAATAAAACGGAAATATTACGGGAATAAAACACAGACACAATTTAAACAGGGGGGTGGAAATGTTACGGGAATAAAACAGATACAGTTTACAAAGGAGTGAGGGGAATGTTACGGGAATAGAAAATACCCAAAATTTATAAAGGAGCATGTAGAACATTATCTGAATAAAACACAGATACTATTTATTAAAACGTGAGGGAAATATTACGGGAATAAAAGTCAGACACAATTTAAATAGGGGGGAGGAAATGTTACGAGAATAAAACACTGATACAGTTTACAAAGGAGTGAGGGGTAAGTTACAGGAATAAAAAGGAAATATTACGGGAATAAAACACAGACACAATTTAAATAGGGGGAGGAAATTTTACAGGAATAAAACACAGCTACAGTTTACAAAGGAGTGCGGGGAAAGGTACGGGAATAGAAAGGAAATATTACGGCAATAAAACACAAACACAATTTAAATAGTGGGGAGGAAATGTTACGGACAAAAGCACAGATACAGTTTACAAAGGAGTGAGGGGAATGTTAGGGGACTAAAATGGAAATATAACGGGAATAAAACACAAACACAATTTAAATAGGGGGGAGGAAAAGTTATGGAAATAAAACACAGATACAGTTTACAAAGGAGTGAGGAGAAAGTTACCGGAAATAGAAAATATCCAAAATTTATAAAGGAGAGAGAAGAACATTATCTGAATAAAACACAGATACTATTTATTAAAACGTGAGGGAAATATTACGGGAATAAAACTCAGACACAATTTGAATGGGGGGAGGAAATTTTACGGGAATAAAACACAGATACAGTTTACAAAGGAGTGAGGGGAAAGTTACGGGAATAAAAAGGAAATATTACGGGAATAAAACCCAAACACAATTTAAATAGGGGGGAGGAAATGTTACGGGAATAAAACACAGATACAGTTTACAAAGGAGTGAGTGGAAAGTTAAGGGAATAAAACGGAAATATTACGGGAATAAAACACAGTCGCAATTTAAAAAGGAGGAGGAAATGTTACGGGAATAAAACACAGATACAGTTTACAAAGGAGTGAGGGTAAAGTTACGGGAATAAAACGGAATTATTACGGGAATAAAACACAGACACAATTTAAATAGAGGGGAGCAACTGTTACGGGAATAAAACACAGATACAGTTTACAAAGGAGTGAGGGGAAACTTACGGGAATAGAAAGGAAATATTACGGGAATAAAACACAAACACAATTTAAATATTGGGGGGGAAATGTTGCGGAATAAAACACAGATACAGTTTACAAAGGAGTAAGTGGAAAGTTAGGGGAATAAAACGGAAATATTACGGGAATAAAACACAGACACAATTTAAACAGGGGGGTGGAAATGTTACGGGAATAAAACAGATACAGTTTACAAAGGAGTGAGGGGAATGTTACGGGAATAGAAAATACCCAAAATTTATAAAGGAGCATGTAGAACATTATCTGAATAAAACACAGATACTATTTATTAAAACGTGAGGGAAATATTACGGGAATAAAAGTCAGACACAATTTAAATAGGGGGGAGGAAATGTTACGAGAATAAAACACTGATACAGTTTACAAAGGAGTGAGGGGTAAGTTACAGGAATAAAAAGGAAATATTACGGGAATAAAACACAGACACAATTTAAATAGGGGGAGGAAATTTTACGGGAATAAAACACAGCTACAGTTTACAAAGGAGTGCGGGGAAAGTTACGGGAATAGAAAGGAAATATTACGGCAATAAAACACAAACACAATTTAAATAGTGGGGAGGAAATGTTACGGACAAAAGCACAGATACAGTTTACAAAGGAGTGAGGGGAATGTTAGGGGACTAAAATGGAAATATAACGGGAATAAAACACAAACACAATTTAAATAGGGGGGAGGAAAAGTTATGGAAATAAAACACAGATACAGTTTACAAAAGAGTAAGCGTAAAGTTACGGGAATAAAACGGAATTATTACGGGAATAAAACACAGACACAATTTACAAAGGAGTGAGGGGAAAGTTACGGGAATAAAAAAGAAAAATTACGGGAATAAAACACAGACACAATTTAAACATGGCGGAGGAAATGTTGCGGAATAAAACACAGATACAGTTTACAAAGGAGTAAGTGGAAAGTTAGGGGAATAAAACGGAAATATTACGGGAATAAAACACAGACACAATTTAAACAGGGGGGTGGAAATGTTACGGGAATAAAACAGATACAGTTTACAAAGGAGTGAGGGGAATGTTACGGGAATAGAAAATACCCAAAATTTATAAAGGAGCATGTAGAACATTATCTGAATAAAACACAGATACTATTTATTAAAACGTGAGGGAAATATTACGGGAATAAAAGTCAGACACAATTTAAATAGGGGGGAGGAAATGTTACGAGAATAAAACACTGATACAGTTTACAAAGGAGTGAGGGGTAAGTTACAGGAATAAAAAGGAAATATTACGGGAATAAAACACAGACACAATTTAAATAGGGGGAGGAAATTTTACAGGAATAAAACACAGCTACAGTTTACAAAGGAGTGCGGGGAAAGTTACGGGAATAGATAGGAAATATTACGGCAATAAAACACAAACACAATTTAAATAGTGGGGAGGAAATGTTACGGACAAAAGCACAGATACAGTTTACAAAGGAGTGAGGGGAATGTTAGGGGACTAAAATGGAAATATAACGGGAATAAAACACAAACACAATTTAAATAGGGGGGAGGAAAAGTTATGGAAATAAAACACAGATACAGTTTACAAAGGAGTGAGGAGAAAGTTACCGGGAATAGAAAATACCCAAAATTTATAAAGGAGAGAGAAGAACATTATCTGAATAAAACACAGATACTATTTATTAAAACGTGAGGGAAATATTACGGGAATAAAACTCAGACACAATTTGAATGGGGGGAGGAAATTTTACGGGAATAAAACACAGATACAGTTTACAAAGGAGTGAGGGGAAAGTTACGGGAATAAAAAGGAAATATTACGGGAATAAAACACAAACACAATTTAAATAGGGGGGAGGAAATGTTACCGGAATAAAACACAGATACAGTTTACAAAGGAGTGAGATGAAAGTTAGGGGTATAAAACGGAAATATTACGGGAATAAATCACAGACACAATTTAAATAGGGGGAGGAAATGTTACGGGAATAAAACTCAGATACAGTTTACAAAGGAGTGAGGAGAAAGTTAGGGGACTAAAATGGAAATATAACGGGAATAAAACACAAACACAATTTAAATAGGGGGGAGGAAATGTTACGGGAATAAAACAAAGATACTGTTTACAAAGGAGTGAGGAGAAAGTTACCGGGAATAGAAAATACCTAAAATTTATAAAGGAGCGAGTAGAACATTATCTGAATAAAACACAGATACTATTTATTAAAACGTGAGGGAAATATTACGGGAATAAAACTCAGACACCATTTGAATGGGGGGAGGAAATTCTACGGGAAAAAAACACAGATACAGTTTACAAAGGAGTGAGGGGAAAGTTACGGGAATAAAAAGAAAATATTACGGGAATAAAACCCAAACACAATTTAAATAGGGGGGAGGAAATGTTACGGGAATAAAACACAGATACAGTTTACAAAGGAGTGAGTGGAAAGTTAAGGGAATAAAACGGAAATATTACGGGAATAAAACACAGTCGCAATTTAAAAAGGAGGAGGAAATGTTACGGGAATAAAACACAGATACAGTTTACAAAGGAGTGAGGGTAAAGTTACGGGAATAAAACGGAATTATTACGGGAATAAAACACAGACACAATTTAAATAGGGGGGAGCAACTGTTACGGGAATAAAACACAGATACAGTTTACAAAGGAGTGAGGGGAAACTTACGGGAATAGAAAGGAAATATTACGGGAATAAAACACAAACACAATTTAAATATTGGGGGGGAAATGTTACGGACATAAACCACAGATACAGTTTACAAAGGAGTGAGGGGAAAGTTAGGGGAATAAAAAGGAAACATTACGGGAATAAAACACAGACAATTTAAATAGGGGGGAGGAAATGTTACGTGAATAAAACACAGATACAGTTTACAAAGGAGTGAGGGGAAAGTTACGGGAATAAAAAAGAAAAATTACGGGAATAAAACACAGACACAATTTAAACATGGCGGAGGAAATGTTGCGGAATAAAACACAGATACAGTTTACAAAGGAGTAAGTGGAAAGTTAGGGGAATAAAACGGAAATATTACGGGAATAAAACACAGACACAATTTAAACAGGGGGGTGGAAATGTTACGGGAATAAAACAGATACAGTTTACAAAGGAGTGAGGGGAATGTTACGGGAATAGAAAATACCCAAAATTTATAAAGGAGCATGTAGAACATTATCTGAATAAAACACAGATACTATTTATTAAAACGTGAGGGAAATATTACGGGAATAAAAGTCAGACACAATTTAAATAGGGGGGAGGAAATGTTACGAGAATAAAACACTGATACAGTTTACAAAGGAGTGAGGGGTAAGTTACAGGAATAAAAAGGAAATATTACGGGAATAAAACACAGACACAATTTAAATAGGGGGAGGAAATTTTACGGGAATAAAACACAGCTACAGTTTACAAAGGAGTGCGGGGAAAGTTACGGGAATAGAAAGGAAATATTACGGCAATAAAACACAAACACAATTTAAATAGTGGGGAGGAAATGTTACGGACAAAAACACAGATACAGTTTACAAAGGAGTGAGGGGAATGTTAGGGGACTAAAATGGAAATATAACGGGAATAAAACACAAACACAATTTAAATAGGGGGGAGGAAAAGTTATGGAAATAAAACACAGATACAGTTTACAAAGGAGTGAGGAGAAAGTTACCGGGAATAGAAAATACCCAAAATTTATAAAGGAGAGAGAAGAACATTATCTGAATAAAACACAGATACTATTTATTAAAACGTGAGGGAAATATTACGGGAATAAAACTCAGACACAATTTGAATGGGGGGAGGAAATTTTACGGGAATAAAACACAGATACAGTTTACAAAGGAGTGAGGGGAAAGTTACGGGAATAAAAAGGAAATATTACGGGAATAAAACACAAACACAATTTAAATAGGGGGGAGGAAATGTTACGGGAATAAAACACAGATACAGTTTACAAAGGAGTGAGATGAAAGTTAGGGGTATAAAACGGAAATATTACGGGAATAAATCACAGACACAATTTAAATAGGGGGACGAAATGTTACGGGAATAAAACACAGATACAGTTTACAAAGGAGTGAGGAGAAAGTTAGGGGACTAAAATGGAAATATAACGGGAATAAAACACAAACACAATTTAAATAGGGCGGAGGAAATGTTACGGGAATAAAACACAGATCCTGTTTACAAAGGAGTGAGGAGAAAGTTACCGGGAATAGAAAATACCTAAAATTTATAAAGGAGCGAGTAGAACATTATCTGAATAAAACACAGATACTATTTATTAAAACGTGAGGGAAATATTACGGGAATAAAACTCAGACACCATTTGAATGGGGGGAGGAAATTTTACGGGAAAAAAACACAGATACAGTTTACAAAGGAGTGAGGGGAAAGTTACGGGAATAAAAAGAAAATATTACGGGAATAAAACCCAAACACAATTTAAATAGGGGGGAGGAAATGTTACGGGAATAAAACACAGATACAGTTTACAAAGGAGTGAGTGGAAAGTTAAGGGAATAAAACGGAAATATTACGGGAATAAAACACAGTCGCAATTTAAAAAGGAGGAGGAAATGTTACGGGAATAAAACACAGATACAGTTTACAAAGGAGTGAGGGTAAAGTTACGGGAATAAAACGGAATTATTACGGGAATAAAACACAGACACAATTTAAATAGGGGGGAGCAACTGTTACGGGAATAAAACACAGATACAGTTTACAAAGGAGTGAGGGGAAACTTACGGGAATAGAAAGGAAATATTACGGGAATAAAACACAAACACAATTTAAATATTGGGGTGGAAATGTTACGGACATAAACCACAGATACAGTTTACAAAGGAGTGAGGTGAAAGTTAGGGGAATAAAAAGGAAATATTACGGGAATAAAACACAGACAATTTAAATAGGGGGAGGAAATGTTACAGGAATAAAACACAGATACAGTTTACATAGGAGTGAGGGGAATGTTACGGGAATAGAAAACACCCAAAATTTATAAAGGAGCGTGTAGAACATTATCGGAATAAAACACAGATACTATTTATTAAAACGTGAGGGAAATATTACGGGAATAAAACTCAGACACAATTTAAATAGGGGGGAGGAAATGTTACGTGAATAAAACACAGATACAGTTTACAAAGGAGTGAGGGGAAAGTTACGGGAATAAAACACAGACACAATTTAAACATGGCGGAGGAAATGTTGCGGAATAAAACACAGATACAGTTTACAAAGGAGTAAGTGGAAAGTTAGGGGAATAAAACGGAAATATTACGGGAATAAAACACAGACACAATTTAAACAGGGGGGTGGAAATGTTACGGGAATAAAACAGATAGAGTTTACAAAGGAGTGAGGGGAATGTTACGGGAATAGAAAATACCCAAAATTTATAAAGGAGCATGTAGAACATTATCTGAATAAAACACAGATACTATTTATTAAAACGTGAGGGAAATATTACGGGAATAAAAGTCAGACACAATTTAAATAGGGGGGAGGAAATGTTACGAGAATAAAACACTGATACAGTTTACAAAGGAGTGAGGGGTAAGTTACAGGAATAAAAAGGAAATATTACGGGAATAAAACACAGACACAATTTAAATAGGGGGAGGAAATTTTACGGGAATAAAACACAGCTACAGTTTACAAAGGAGTGCGGGGAATGTTACGGGAATAGAAAGGAAATATTACGGCAATAAAACACAAACACAATTTAAATAGTGGGGAGGAAATGTTACGGACAAAAGCACAGATACAGTTTACAAAGGAGTGAGGGGAATGTTAGGGGACTAAAATGGAAATATAACGGGAATAAAACACAAACACAATTTAAATAGGGGGGAGGAAAAGCTATGGAAATAAAACACAGATACAGTTTACAAAGGAGTGAGGAGAAAGTTACCGGGAATAGAAAATACCCAAAATTTATAAAGGAGAGAGAAGAACATTATCTGAATAAAACACAGATACTATTTATTAAAACGTGAGGGAAATATTACGGGAATAAAACTCAGACACAATTTGAATGGGGGGAGGAAATTTTACGGGAATAAAACACAGATACAGTTTACAAAGGAGTGAGGGGAAAGTTACGGGAATAAAAAGGAAATATTACGGGAATAAAACACAAACACAATTTAAATAGGGGGGAGGAAATGTTACGGGAATAAAACACAGATACAGTTTACAAAGGAGTGAAATGAAAGTTAGGGGTATAAAACGGAAATATTACGGGAATAAATCACAGACACAATTTAAATAGGGGGAGGAAATGTTACGGGAATAAAACACAGATACAGTTTACAAAGGAGTGAGGAGAAAGTTAGGGGACTAAAATGGAAATATAACGGGAATAAAACACAAACACAATTTAAATAGGGGGGAGGAAATGTTACGGGAATAAAACTCAGACACAATTTGAATGGGGGGAGGAACTTTTACGGGAAAAAAACACAGATACAGTTTACAAAGGAGTGAGGGGAAATTTACGGGAATAAAAAGGAAATATTACGGGAATAAAACCCAAACACAATTTAAATAGGGGGGAGGAAATGTTACGGGAATAAAACACAGATACAGTTTACAAAGGAGTGAGGGGAAAGTTACGGGAATAGAAAATACCCAAAATTTATAAAGGAGCGAGTAGAACATTATCTGAATAAAACACAGATACTATTTATTAAAACGTGAGGGAAATATTACGGGAATAAAACTCAGACACAATTTAAATAGGGGGGAGGAAATGTTACGGGAATAAAACACAGACACAATTTAAACAGGGGGGAGAAAATGTTGCGGAATAAAACACAGATACAATTTACAAAGGAGTGAGTGGAAAGTTAGGGGAATAAAACGGAAATATTACGGGAATAAAACACAGTCGCAATTTAAAAAGGAGGAGGAAATGTTACGGGAATAAAACACAGATACAGTTTACAAAGGAGTGAGGGTAAAGTTACAGGAATAAAACGGAATTATTACGGGAATAAAACACAGACACAATTTAAATAGGGGGAGCAACTGTTACGGGAATAAAACACAGATACAGTTTACAAAGGAGTGAGGGGAAACTTACGGGAAATGAAAATACCCAAAATTTATAAAGGATCGTGTAGAACATTATCTGAATAAAACACAGATACTATTTATTACAACGTGAGGGAAATATTACGGGAATAAAAGTCAGACACAATTTAAATAGGGGGGTGGAAATGTTACGAGAATAAAACACTGATACAGTTTACAAAGGAGTTAGGGGAAAGTTACGGGAAAATAAGGAAATATTACGGGAATAAAACACAGACACAATCTAAATAGGGGGAGGAAATGTAACGGGAATAAAACACAGATACAGTTTACAAACGAGTGAGGTGAAAGTTAGGGGAATAAAAAGGAAATATTACGGGAATAAAACACAGACACAATTTATAAAGGGGGGAGGAAATGTTACGGGGATAAAACACAGATACAGTTTACAAAGGAATGAGGGGAAAGTTACAGGAATAAAAATTACCCAAAATTTATAAAGGCTTGAGGGAAATATTACCGGAATAAACCACATACACAATTTATAAAGGAAAATGGAAAAGTTACGCGAATAAAACACACATACAATTTATAAAAAGAAAGGATAACTTTAGAGGAATAAAACGCAGACACAATTTAAAAAGGGCCGAGGAAATGTTACGGACATAAAACACAGATACAGTTTACAAAGGAGTTACGGGAAAGTTACGGGAATAAAAAGGAAATATTACGGGAATAAAACACAGACACAATTTAAACATGGCGGAGGAAATGTTGCGGAATAAAACACAGATACAGTTTACAAAGGAGTAAGTGGAAAGTTAGGGGAATAAAACGGAAATATTACGGGAATAAAACACAGACACAATTTAAACAGGGGGGTGGAAATGTTACGGGAATAAAACAGATACAGTTTACAAAGGAGTGAGGGGAATGTTACGGGAATAGAAAATACCCAAAATTTATAAAGGAGCATGTAGAACATTATCTGAATAAAACACAGATACTATTTATTAAAACGTGAGGGAAATATTACGGGAATAAAAGTCAGACACAATTTAAATAGGGGGGAGGAAATGTTACGAGAATAAAACACTGATACAGTTTACAAAGGAGTGAGGGGTAAGTTACAGGAATAAAAAGGAAATATTACGGGAATAAAACACAGACACAATTTAAATAGGGGGAGGAAATTTTACGGGAATAAAACACAGCTACAGTTTACAAAGGAGTGCGGGGAAAGTTACGGGAATAGAAAGGAAATATTACGGCAATAAAACACAAACACAATTTAAATAGTGGGGAGGAAATGTTACGGACAAAAGCACAGATACAGTTTACAAAGGAGTGAGGGGAATGTTAGGGGACTAAAATGGAAATATAACGGGAATAAAACACAAACACAATTTAAATAGGGGGGAGGAAAAGTTATGGAAATAAAACACAGATACAGTTTACAAAAGAGTAAGCGTAAAGTTACGGGAATAAAACGGAATTATTACGGGAATAAAACACAGACACAATTTACAAAGGAGTGAGGGGAAAGTTACGGGAATAAAAAAGAAAAATTACGGGAATAAAACACAGACACAATTTAAACATGGCGGAGGAAATGTTGCGGAATAAAACACAGATACAGTTTACAAAGGAGTAAGTGGAAAGTTAGGGGAATAAAACGGAAATATTACGGGAATAAAACACAGACACAATTTAAACAGGGGGGTGGAAATGTTACGGGAATAAAACAGATACAGTTTACAAAGGAGTGAGGGGAATGTTACGGGAATAGAAAATACCCAAAATTTATAAAGGAGCATGTAGAACATTATCTGAATAAAACACAGATACTATTTATTAAAACGTGAGGGAAATATTACGGGAATAAAAGTCAGACACAATTTAAATAGGGGGGAGGAAATGTTACGAGAATAAAACACTGATACAGTTTACAAAGGAGTGAGGGGTAAGTTACAGGAATAAAAAGGAAATATTACGGGAATAAAACACAGACACAATTTAAATAGGGGGAGGAAATTTTACAGGAATAAAACACAGCTACAGTTTACAAAGGAGTGCGGGGAAAGTTACGGGAATAGAAAGGAAATATTACGGCAATAAAACACAAACACAATTTAAATAGTGGGGAGGAAATGTTACGGACAAAAGCACAGATACAGTTTACAAAGGAGTGAGGGGAATGTTAGGGGACTAAAATGGAAATATAACGGGAATAAAACACAAACACAATTTAAATAGGGGGGAGGAAAAGTTATGGAAATAAAACACAGATACAGTTTACAAAGGAGTGAGGAGAAAGTTACCGGGAATAGAAAATACCCAAAATTTATAAAGGAGAGAGAAGAACATTATCTGAATAAAACACAGATACTATTTATTAAAACGTGAGGGAAATATTACGGGAATAAAACTCAGACACAATTTGAATGGGGGGAGGAAATTTTACGGGAATAAAACACAGATACAGTTTACAAAGGAGTGAGGGGAAAGTTACGGGAATAAAAAGGAAATATTACGGGAATAAAACACAAACACAATTTAAATAGGGGGGAGGAAATGTTACCGGAATAAAACACAGATACAGTTTACAAAGGAGTGAGATGAAAGTTAGGGGTATAAAACGGAAATATTACGGGAATAAATCACAGACACAATTTAAATAGGGGGAGGAAATGTTACGGGAATAAAACTCAGATACAGTTTACAAAGGAGTGAGGAGAAAGTTAGGGGACTAAAATGGAAATATAACGGGAATAAAACACAAACACAATTTAAATAGGGGGGAGGAAATGTTACGGGAATAAAACAAAGATACTGTTTACAAAGGAGTGAGGAGAAAGTTACCGGGAATAGAAAATACCTAAAATTTATAAAGGAGCGAGTAGAACATTATCTGAATAAAACACAGATACTATTTATTAAAACGTGAGGGA
This sequence comes from Narcine bancroftii, assembly GCF_036971445.1. Lineage (NCBI taxonomy): Eukaryota > Metazoa > Chordata > Chondrichthyes > Torpediniformes > Narcinidae > Narcine > Narcine bancroftii. Next base: position 1,540,671 of record NW_027211896.1, read on the forward strand.
AATATTACGGGAATAAAACTCAGACACCATTTGAATGGGGGGAGGAAATTCTACGGGAAAAAAACACAGATACAATTTACAAAGGAGTGAGGGGAAAGTTACGGGAATAAAAAGAAAATATTACGGGAATAAAACCCAAACACAATTTAAATAGGGGGGAGGAAATGTTACGGGAATAAAACACAGATACAGTTTACAAAGGAGTGAGTGGAAAGTTAAGGGAATAAAACGGAAATATTACGGGAATAAAACACAGTCGCAATTTAAAAAGGAGGAGGAAATGTTACGGGAATAAAACACAGATACAGTTTACAAAGGAGTGAGGGTAAAGTTACGGGAATAAAACGGAATTATTACGGGAATAAAACACAGACACAATTTAAATAGGGGGGAGCAACTGTTACGGGAATAAAACACAGATACAGTTTACAAAGGAGTGAGGGGAAACTTACGGGAATAGAAAGGAAATATTACGGGAATAAAACACAAACACAATTTAAATATTGGGGGGGAAATGTTACGGACATAAACCACAGATACAGTTTACAAAGGAGTGAGGGGAAAGTTAGGGGAATAAAAAGGAAACATTACGGGAATAAAACACAGACAATTTAAATAGGGGGGAGGAAATGTTACGTGAATAAAACACAGATACAGTTTACAAAGGAGTGAGGGGAAAGTTACGGGAATAAAAAAGAAAAATTACGGGAATAAAACACAGACACAATTTAAACATGGCGGAGGAAATGTTGCGGAATAAAACACAGATACAGTTTACAAAGGAGTAAGTGGAAAGTTAGGGGAATAAAACGGAAATATTACGGGAATAAAACACAGACACAATTTAAACAGGGGGGTGGAAATGTTACGGGAATAAAACAGATACAGTTTACAAAGGAGTGAGGGGAATGTTACGGGAATAGAAAATACCCAAAATTTATAAAGGAGCATGTAGAACATTATCTGAATAAAACACAGATACTATTTATTAAAACGTGAGGGAAATATTACGGGAATAAAAGTCAGACACAATTTAAATAGGGGGGAGGAAATGTTACGAGAATAAAACACTGATACAGTTTACAAAGGAGTGAGGGGTAAGTTACAGGAATAAAAAGGAAATATTACGGGAATAAAACACAGACACAATTTAAATAGGGGGAGGAAATTTTACGGGAATAAAACACAGCTACAGTTTACAAAGGAGTGCGGGGAAAGTTACGGGAATAGAAAGGAAATATTACGGCAATAAAACACAAACACAATTTAAATAGTGGGGAGGAAATGTTACGGACAAAAACACAGATACAGTTTACAAAGGAGTGAGGGGAATGTTAGGGGACTAAAATGGAAATATAACGGGAATAAAACACAAACACAATTTAAATAGGGGGGAGGAAAAGTTATGGAAATAAAACACAGATACAGTTTACAAAGGAGTGAGGAGAAAGTTACCGGGAATAGAAAATACCCAAAATTTATAAAGGAGAGAGAAGAACATTATCTGAATAAAACACAGATACTATTTATTAAAACGTGAGGGAAATATTACGGGAATAAAACTCAGACACAATTTGAATGGGGGGAGGAAATTTTACGGGAATAAAACACAGATACAGTTTACAAAGGAGTGAGGGGAAAGTTACGGGAATAAAAAGGAAATATTACGGGAATAAAACACAAACACAATTTAAATAGGGGGGAGGAAATGTTACGGGAATAAAACACAGATACAGTTTACAAAGGAGTGAGATGAAAGTTAGGGGTATAAAACGGAAATATTACGGGAATAAAACACAGACACAATTTAAATAGGGGGACGAAATGTTACGGGAATAAAACACAGATACAGTTTACAAAGGAGTGAGGAGAAAGTTAGGGGACTAAAATGGAAATATAACGGGAATAAAACACAAACACAATTTAAATAGGGCGGAGGAAATGTTACGGGAATAAAACACAGATCCTGTTTACAAAGGAGTGAGGAGAAAGTTACCGGGAATAGAAAATACCTAAAATTTATAAAGGAGCGAGTAGAACATTATCTGAATAAAACACAGATACTATTTATTAAAACGTGAGGGAAATATTACGGGAATAAAACTCAGACACCATTTGAATGGGGGGAGGAAATTTTACGGGAAAAAAACACAGATACAGTTTACAAAGGAGTGAGGGGAAAGTTACGGGAATAAAAAGAAAATATTACGGGAATAAAACCCAAACACAATTTAAATAGGGGGGAGGAAATGTTACGGGAATAAAACACAGATACAGTTTACAAAGGAGTGAGTGGAAAGTTAAGGGAATAAAACGGAAATATTACGGGAATAAAACACAGTCGCAATTTAAAAAGGAGGAGGAAATGTTACGGGAATAAAACACAGATACAGTTTACAAAGGAGTGAGGGTAAAGTTACGGGAATAAAACGGAATTATTACGGGAATAAAACACAGACACAATTTAAATAGGGGGGAGCAACTGTTACGGGAATAAAACACAGATACAGTTTACAAAGGAGTGAGGGGAAACTTACGGGAATAGAAAGGAAATATTACGGGAATAAAACACAAACACAATTTAAATATTGGGGTGGAAATGTTACGGACATAAACCACAGATACAGTTTACAAAGGAGTGAGGTGAAAGTTAGGGGAATAAAAAGGAAATATTACGGGAATAAAACACAGACAATTTAAATAGGGGGAGGAAATGTTACAGGAATAAAACACAGATACAGTTTACATAGGAGTGAGGGGAATGTTACGGGAATAGAAAACACCCAAAATTTATAAAGGAGCGTGTAGAACATTATCGGAATAAAACACAGATACAGTTTACAAAGGAGTAAGTGGAAAGTTAGGGGAATAAAACGGAAATATTACGGGAATAAAACACAGACACAATTTAAACAGGGGGGTGGAAATGTTACGGGAATAAAACAGATAGAGTTTACAAAGGAGTGAGGGGAATGTTACGGGAATAGAAAATACCCAAAATTTATAAAGGAGCATGTAGAACATTATCTGAATAAAACACAGATACTATTTATTAAAACGTGAGGGAAATATTACGGGAATAAAAGTCAGACACAATTTAAATAGGGGGGAGGAAATGTTACGAGAATAAAACACTGATACAGTTTACAAAGGAGTGAGGGGTAAGTTACAGGAATAAAAAGGAAATATTACGGGAATAAAACACAGACACAATTTAAATAGGGGGAGGAAATTTTACGGGAATAAAACACAGCTACAGTTTACAAAGGAGTGCGGGGAATGTTACGGGAATAGAAAGGAAATATTACGGCAATAAAACACAAACACAATTTAAATAGTGGGGAGGAAATGTTACGGACAAAAGCACAGATACAGTTTACAAAGGAGTGAGGGGAATGTTAGGGGACTAAAATGGAAATATAACGGGAATAAAACACAAACACAATTTAAATAGGGGGGAGGAAAAGCTATGGAAATAAAACACAGATACAGTTTACAAAGGAGTGAGGAGAAAGTTACCGGGAATAGAAAATACCCAAAATTTATAAAGGAGAGAGAAGAACATTATCTGAATAAAACACAGATACTATTTATTAAAACGTGAGGGAAATATTACGGGAATAAAACTCAGACACAATTTGAATGGGGGGAGGAAATTTTACGGGAATAAAACACAGATACAGTTTACAAAGGAGTGAGGGGCAAGTTACGGGAATAAAAAGGAAATATTACGGGAATAAAACACAAACACAATTTAAATAGGGGGGAGGAAATGTTACGGGAATAAAACACAGATACAGTTTACAAAGGAGTGAAATGAAAGTTAGGGGTATAAAACGGAAATATTACGGGAATAAATCACAGACACAATTTAAATAGGGGGAGGAAATGTTACGGGAATAAAACACAGATACAGTTTACAAAGGAGTGAGGAGAAAGTTAGGGGACTAAAATGGAAATATAACGGGAATAAAACACAAACACAATTTAAATAGGGGGGAGGAAATGTTACGGGAATAAAACTCAGACACAATTTGAATGGGGGGAGGAACTTTTACGGGAAAAAAACACAGATACAGTTTACAAAGGAGTGAGGGGAAATTTACGGGAATAAAAAGGAAATATTACGGGAATAAAACCCAAACACAATTTAAATAGGGGGGAGGAAATGTTACGGGAATAAAACACAGATACAGTTTACAAAGGAGTGAGGGGAAAGTTACGGGAATAGAAAATACCCAAAATTTATAAAGGAGCGAGTAGAACATTATCTGAATAAAACACAGATACTATTTATTAAAACGTGAGGGAAATATTACGGGAATAAAACTCAGACACAATTTAAATAGGGGGGAGGAAATGTTACGGGAATAAAACACAGACACAATTTAAACAGGGGGGAGAAAATGTTGCGGAATAAAACACAGATACAATTTACAAAGGAGTGAGTGGAAAGTTAGGGGAATAAAACGGAAATATTACGGGAATAAAACACAGTCGCAATTTAAAAAGGAGGAGGAAATGTTACGGGAATAAAACACAGATACAGTTTACAAAGGAGTGAGGGTAAAGTTACAGGAATAAAACGGAATTATTACGGGAATAAAACACAGACACAATTTAAATAGGGGGAGCAACTGTTACGGGAATAAAACACAGATACAGTTTACAAAGGAGTGAGGGGAAACTTACGGGAAATGAAAATACCCAAAATTTATAAAGGATCGTGTAGAACATTATCTGAATAAAACACAGATACTATTTATTACAACGTGAGGGAAATATTACGGGAATAAAAGTCAGACACAATTTAAATAGGGGGGTGGAAATGTTACGAGAATAAAACACTGATACAGTTTACAAAGGAGTTAGGGGAAAGTTACGGGAAAATAAGGAAATATTACGGGAATAAAACACAGACACAATCTAAATAGGGGGAGGAAATGTAACGGGAATAAAACACAGATACAGTTTACAAACGAGTGAGGTGAAAGTTAGGGGAATAAAAAGGAAATATTACGGGAATAAAACACAGACACAATTTATAAAGGGGGGAGGAAATGTTACGGGGATAAAACACAGATACAGTTTACAAAGGAATGAGGGGAAAGTTACAGGAATAAAAATTACCCAAAATTTATAAAGGCTTGAGGGAAATATTACCGGAATAAACCACATACACAATTTATAAAGGAAAATGGAAAAGTTACGCGAATAAAACACACATACAATTTATAAAAAGAAAGGATAACTTTAGAGGAATAAAACGCAGACACAATTTAAAAAGGGCCGAGGAAATGTTACGGACATAAAACACAGATACAGTTTACAAAGGAGTTACGGGAAAGTTACGGGAATAAAAAGGAAATATTACGGGAATAAAACACAGACACAATTTAAACAGGGGGGTGGAAACGTTACTGGAATAAAACAAATACAGTTTACAAAGGAGTGAGGGGAATGTTACGGGAATAGAAAACACCCAAAATTTATAAAGGAGCGTGTAGAACATTATCGGAATAAAACACAGATACTATTTGTTAAAACGTGAGGGAAATATTACGGGAATAAAACTCAGACACAATTTAAATAGGGGGGAGGAAATGTTACGTGAAAAAAACACAGATACAGTTTACAAAGGAGTGAGGGGAAAGTTACGGGAATAAAAAAGAAAAATTACTGGAATAAAACACAGACACAATTTAAACATGGCGGAGGAAATGTTGCGGAATAAAACACAGATACAGTTTACAAAGGAGTAAGTGGAAAGTTAGGGGAATAAAACGGAAATATTACGGGAATCAAACACAGACACAATTTAAACAGGGGGGTGGAAATGTTACGGGAATAAAACAGATACAGTTTACAAAGGAGTGAGGGGAATGTTACGGGAATAGAAAATACCCAAAATTTACAAAGGAGTGCGGGGAAAGTTACGGGAATAGAAAGGAAATATTACGGCAATAAAACACAAACACAATTTAAATAGTGGGGAGGAAATGTTACGGAGAAAAGCACAGATACAGTTTACAAAGGAGTGAGGGGAATGTTAGGGGACTAAAATGGAAATATAACGGGAATAAAACACAAACACAATTTAAATAGGGGGGAGGAAAAGTTATGTAAATAAAACACAGATACAGTTTACAAAGGAGTGAGGAGAAAGTTACCGGGAATAGAAAATACCCAAAATTTATAAAGGAGAGAGAAGAACATTATCTGAATAAAACACAGATACTATTTATTAAAACGTGAGGGAAATATTACGGGAATAAAACGCAGACACAATTTGAATGGGGGGAGGAAATGTTACGTGAAAAAAACACAGATACAGTTTACAAAGGAGTGAGGGGAAAGTTACGGGAATAAAAAAGAAAAATTACTGGAATAAAACACAGACACAATTTAAACATGGCGGAGGAAATGTTGCGGAATAAAACACAGATACAGTTTACAAAGGAGTAAGTGGAAAGTTAGGGGAATAAAACGGAAATATTACGGGAATCAAACACAGACACAATTTAAACAGGGGGGTGGAAATGTTACGGGAATAAAACAGATACAGTTTACAAAGGAGTGAGGGGAATGTTACGGGAATAGAAAATACCCAAAATTTATAAAGGAGCATGTACAACATTATCTGAATAAAACACAGATACTATTTATTAAAACGTGAGGGAAATATTACGGGAATAAAAGTCAGACACAATTTAAATAGGGGGGAGGAAATGTTACGAGAATAAAACACTGATACAGTTTACAAAGGAGTGAGGGGTAAGTTACAGGAATAAAAAGGAAATTTTACGGGAATAAAACACAGCTACAGTTTACAAAGGAGTGCGGGGAAAGTTACGGGAATAGAAAGGAAATATTACGGCAATAAAACACAAACACAATTTAAATAGTGGGGAGGAAATGTTACGGAGAAAAGCACAGATACAGTTTACAAAGGAGTGAGGGGAATGTTAGGGGACTAAAATGGAAATATAACGGGAATAAAACACAAACACAATTTAAATAGGGGGGAGGAAAAGTTATGTAAATAAAACACAGATACAGTTTACAAAGGAGTGAGGAGAAAGTTACCGGGAATAGAAAATACCCAAAATTTATAAAGGAGAGAGAAGAACATTATCTGAATAAAACACAGATACTATTTATTAAAACGTGAGGGAAATATTACGGGAATAAAACGCAGACACAATTTGAATGGGGGGAGGAAATTTTACGGGAATAAAACACAGATACAGTTTACAAAGGAGTGAGGGGAAAGTTACGGGAATAAAAAGGAAATATTACGGGAATAAAACACAAACACAATTTAAATAGGGGGGAGGAAATGTTACGGGAATAAAACACAGATACAGTTTACAAAGGAGTGAGATGAAAGTTAGGGGTATAAAACGGAAATATTACGGGAATAAATCACAGACACAATTTAAATAGCGGGAGGAAATGTTACGGGAATAAAACACAGATACAGTTTACAAAGGAGTGAGGAGAAAGTTAGGGGACTAAAATGGAAATATAACGGGAATAAAACACAAACACAATTTAAATAGGGGGGAGGAAATGTTACGGGAATAAAACACAGATACTGTTTACAAAGGAGTGAGGAGAAAGTTACCGGGAATAGAAAATACCCAAAATTTATAAAGGAGCGAGTAGAACATTATCTGAATAAAACACAGATACTATTTATTAAAACGTGAGGGAAATATTACGGGAATAAAACTCAGACACCATTTGAATGGGGGGATGAAATTTTACGGGAAAAAAACACAGATAGTGTTTACAAAGGAGTGAGGGGAAAGTTACGGGAATAAAAAGAAAATATTATGGGAATAAAACCCAAACAAAATTTAAATAGGGGGGAGGAAATGTTACGGGAATAAAACACAGATACAGTTTACAAAGGAGTGAGTGGAAAGTTAAGGGAATAAAACGGAAATATTACGGGAATAAAACACAGTCGCAATTTAAAAAGGAGGAGGAAATGTTACGGGAATAAAACACAGATACAGTTTACAAAGGAGTGAGGGTAGAGTTACGGGAATAAAACGGAATTATTACGGGAATAAAACACAGACACAATTTAAATAGGGGGGAGCAACTGTTACGGGAATAAAACACAGATACAGTTTACAAAGGAGTGAGGGGAAACTTACGGGAATAGAAAGGAAATATTACGTGAATAAAACACAAACACAATTTAAATATTGGGGGGGAAATGTTACGGACATAAACCACAGATACAGTTTACAAAGGAGTGAGGGGAAAGTTAGAGGAATAAAAAGGAATTATTACGGGAATAAAACACAGACAATTTAAATAGGGGGAGGAAATGTTACAGGAATAAAACACAGATACAGTTTACATAGGAGTGAGGGGAATGTTACGGGAATAGAAAACACCCAAAATTTATAAAGGAGCGTGTAGAACATTATCGGAATAAAACACAGATACTATTTATTAAAACGTGAGGGAAATATTACGGGAATAAAACTCAGACACAATTTAAATAGGGGGGAGGAAATGTTACGTGAATAAAACACAGATACAGTTTACAAAGGAGTGAGGGGAAAGTTACGGGAATAAAAAAGAAAAATTACGGGAATAAAACACAGACACAATTTAAACATGGCGGAGGAAATGTTGCGGGAATAAAACAAAGATACTGTTTACAAAGGAGTGAGGAGAAAGTTACCGGGAATAGAAAATACCTAAAATTTATAAAGGAGCGAGTAGAACATTATCTGAATAAAACACAGATACTATTTATTAAAACGTGAGGGAAATATTACGGGAATAAAACTCAGACACCATTTGAATGGGGGGAGGAAATTCTACGGGAAAAAAACACAGATACAGTTTACAAAGGAGTGAGGGGAAAGTTACGGGAATAAAAAGAAAATATTACGGGAATAAAACCCAAACACAATTTAAATAGGGGGGAGGAAATGTTACGGGAATAAAACACAGATACAGTTTACAAAGGAGTGAGTGGAAAGTTAAGGGAATAAAACGGAAATATTACGGGAATAAAACACAGTCGCAATTTAAAAAGGAGGAGGAAATGTTACGGGAATAAAACACAGATACAGTTTACAAAGGAGTGAGGGTAAAGTTACGGGAATAAAACGGATTTATTACGGGAATAAAACACAGACACAATTTAAATAGGGGGGAGCAACTGTTACGGGAATAAAACACAGATACAGTTTACAAAGGAGTGAGGGGAAACTTACGGGAATAGAAAGGAAATATTACGGGAATAAAACACAAACACAATTTAAATATTGGGGGGGAAATGTTACGGACATAAACCACAGATACAGTTTACAAAGGAGTGAGGGGAAAGTTAGGGGAATAAAAAGGAAACATTACGGGAATAAAACACATACAATTTAAATAGGGGGGAGGAAATGTTACGTGAATAAAACACAGATACAGTTTACAAAGGAGTGAGGGGAAAGTTACGGGAATAAAAAAGAAAAATTACGGGAATAAAACACAGACACAATTTAAACATGGCGGAGGAAATGTTGCGGAATAAAACACAGATACAGTTTACAAAGGAGTAAGTGGAAAGTTAGGGGAATAAAACGGAAATATTACGGGAATAAAACACAGACACAATTTAAACAGGGGGGTGGAAATGTTACGGGAATAAAACAGATACAGTTTACAAAGGAGTGAGGGGAATGTTACGGGAATAGAAAATACCCAAATTTATAAAGGAGCATGTAGAACATTATCTGAATAAAACACAGATACTATTTATTAAAACGTGAGGGAAATATTACGGGAATAAAAGTCAGACACAATTTAAATAGGGGGGAGGAAATGTTACGAGAATAAAACACTGATACAGTTTACAAAGGAGTGAGGGGTAAGTTACAGGAATAAAAAGGAAATATTACGGGAATAAAACACAGACACAATTTAAATAGGGGGAGGAAATTTTACGGGAATAAAACACAGCTACAGTTTACAAAGGAGTGCGGGGAATGTTACGGGAATAGAAAGGAAATATTACGGCAATAAAACACAAACACAATTTAAATAGTGGGGAGGAAATGTTACGGACAAAAGCACAGATACAGTTTACAAAGGAGTGAGGGGAATGTTAGGGGACTAAAATGGAAATATAACGGGAATAAAACACAAACACAATTTAAATAGGGGGGAGGAAAAGCTATGGAAATAAAACACAGATACAGTTTACAAAGGAGTGAGGAGAAAGTTACCGGGAATAGAAAATACCCAAAATTTATAAAGGAGAGAGAAGAACATTATCTGAATAAAACACAGATACTATTTATTAAAACGTGAGGGAAATATTACGGGAATAAAACTCAGACACAATTTGAATGGGGGGAGGAAATTTTACGGGAATAAAACACAGATACAGTTTACAAAGGAGTGAGGGGAAAGTTACGGGAATAAAAAGGAAATATTACGGGAATAAAACACAAACACAATTTAAATAGGGGGGAGGAAATGTTACGGGAATAAAACACAGATACAGTTTACAAAGGAGTGAAATGAAAGTTAGGGGTATAAAACGGAAATATTACGGGAATAAATCACAGACACAATTTAAATAGGGGGAGGAAATGTTACGGGAATAAAACACAGATACAGTTTACAAAGGAGTGATGAGAAAGTTAGGGGACTAAAATGGAAATATAACGGGAATAAAACACAAACACAATTTAAATAGGGGGGAGGAAATGTTACGGGAATAAAACTCAGACACAATTTGAATGGGGGGAGGAACTTTTACGGGAAAAAAACACAGATACAGTTTACAAAGGAGTGAGGGGAAATTTACGGGAATAAAAAGGAAATATTACGGGAATAAAACCCAAACACAATTTAAATAGGGGGGAGGAAATGTTACGGGAATAAAACACAGATACAGTTTACAAAGGAGTGAGGGGAAAGTTACGGGAATAGAAAATACCCAAAATTTATAAAGGAGCGAGTAGAACATTATCTGAATAAAACACAGATACTATTTATTAAAACGTGAGGGAAATATTACGGGAATAAAACTCAGACACAATTTAAATAGGGGGGAGGAAATGTTACGGGAATAAAACACAGACACAATTTAAACAGGGGGGAGAAAATGTTGCCGAATAAAACACAGATACAATTTACAAAGGAGTGAGTGGAAAGTTAGGGGAATAAAACGGAAATATTACGGGAATAAAACACAGACACAATTTAAACAGGGGGGAGGAAATGTTGCGGAATAAAACACAGATACAATTTACAAAGGAGTGAGTGGAAAGTTAGGGGAATAAAACGGAAATATTGCGGGAATAAAACACAGTCGCAATTTAAAAAGGAGGAGGAAATGTTACGGGAATAAAACACAGATACAGTTTACAAAGGAGTGAGGGTAAAGTTACAGGAATAAAACGGAATTATTACGGGAATAAAACACAGACACAATTTAAATAGGGGGAGCAACTGTTACGGGAATAAAACACAGATACAGTTTACAAAGGAGTGAGGGGAAACTTACGGGAAATGAAAATACCCAAAATTTATAAAGGATCATGTAGAACATTATCTGAATAAAACACAGATACTATTTATTACAACGTGAGGGAAATATTACGGGAATAAAAGTCAGACACAATTTAAATAGGGGGGTGGAAATGTTACGAGAATAAAACACTGATACAGTTTACAAAGGAGTTAGGGGAAAGTTACGGGAAAATAAGGAAATATTACGGGAATAAAACACAGACACAATCTAAATAGGGGGAGGAAATGTAACGGGAATAAAACACAGATACAGTTTACAAACGAGTGAGGTGAAAGTTAGGGGAATAAAAAGGAAATATTACGGGAATAAAACACAGACACAATTTATAAAGGGGGGAGGAAATGTTACGGGGATAAAACACAGATACAGTTTACAAAGGAATGAGGGGAAAGTTACAGGAATAAAAATTACCCAAAATTTATAAAGGCTTGAGGGAAATATTACCGGAATAAACCACATACACAATTTATAAAGGAAAATGGAAAAGTTACGCGAATAAAACACACATACAATTTATAAAAAGAAAGGATAACTTTAGAGGAATAAAACGCAGACACAATTTAAAAAGGGCCGAGGAAATGTTACGGACATAAAACACAGATACAGTTTACAAAGGAGTTACGGGAAAGTTACGGGAATAAAAAGGAAATATTACGGGAATAAAACACAGACACAATTTAAACAGGGGGGTGGAAACGTTACTGGAATAAAACAAATACAGTTTACAAAGGAGTGAGGGGAATGTTACGGGAATAGAAAACACCCAAAATTTATAAAGGAGCGTGTAGAACATTATCGGAATAAAACACAGATACTATTTGTTAAAACGTGAGGGAAATATTACGGGAATAAAACTCAGACACAATTTAAATAGGGGGGAGGAAATGTTACGTGAAAAAAACACAGATACAGTTTACAAAGGAGTGAGGGGAAAGTTAAGGGAATAAAAAAGAAAAATTACTGGAATAAAACACAGACACAATTTAAACATGGCGGAGGAAATGTTGCGGAATAAAACACAGATACAGTTTACAAAGGAGTAAGTGGAAAGTTAGGGGAATAAAACGGAAATATTACGGGAATCAAACACAGACACAATTTAAACAGGGGGGTGGAAATGTTACGGGAATAAAACAGATACAGTTTACAAAGGAGTGAGGGGAATGTTACGGGAATAGAAAATACCCAAAATTTATAAAGGAGCATGTAGAACATTATCTGAATAAAACACAGATACTATTTATTAAAACGTGAGGGAAATATTACGGGAATAAAAGTCAGACACAATTTAAATAGGGGGGAGGAAATGTTACGAGAATAAAACACTGATACAGTTTACAAAGGAGTGAGGGGTAAGTTACAGGAATAAAAAGGAAATTTTACGGGAATAAAACACAGCTACAGTTTACAAAGGAGTGCGGGGAAAGTTACGGGAATAGATAGGAAATATTACGGCAATAAAACACAAACACAATTTAAATAGTGGGGAGGAAATGTTACGGACAAAAGCACAGATACAGTTTACAAAGGAGTGAGGGGAATGTTAGGGGACTAAAATGGAAATATAACGGGAATAAAACACAAACACAATTTAAATAGGGGGGAGGAAAAGTTATGGAAATAAAACACAGATACAGTTTACAAAGGAGTGAGGAGAAAGTTACCGGGAATAGAAAATACCCAAAATTTATAAAGGAGAGAGAAGAACATTATCTGAATAAAACACAGATACTATTTATTAAAACGTGAGGGAAATATTACGGGAATAAAACGCAGACACAATTTGAATGGGGGGAGGAAATTTTACGGGAATAAAACACAGATACAGTTTACAAAGGAGTGAGGGGAAAGTTACGGGAATAAAAAGGAAATATTACGGGAATAAAACACAAACACAATTTAAATAGGGGGGAGGAAATGTTACGGGAATAAAACACAGATACAGTTTACAAAGGAGTGAGATGAAAGTTAGGGGTATAAAACGGAAATATTACGGGAATAAATCACAGACACAATTTAAATAGCGGGAGGAAATGTTACGGGAATATAACACAGATACAGTTTACAAAGGAGTGAGGAGAAAGTTAGGGGACTAAAATGGAAATATAACGGGAATAAAACACAAACACAATTTAAATAGGGGGGAGGAAATGTTACGGGAATAAAACACAGATACTGTTTACAAAGGAGTGAGGAGAAAGTTACCGGGAATAGAAAATACCCAAAATTTATAAAGGAGCGAGTAGAACATTATCTGAATAAAACACAGATACTATTTATTAAAACGTGAGGGAAATATTACGGGAATAAAACTCAGACACCATTTGAATGGGGGGATGAAATTTTACGGGAAAAAAACACAGATAGTGTTTACAAAGGAGTGAGGGGAAAGTTACGGGAATAAAAAGAAAATATTATGGGAATAAAACCCAAACAAAATTTAAATAGGGGGGAGGAAATGTTACGGGAATAAAACACAGATACAGTTTACAAAGGAGTGAGTGGAAAGTTAAGGGAATAAAACGGAAATATTACGGGAATAAAACACAGTCGCAATTTAAAAAGGAGGAGGAAATGTTACGGGAATAAAACACAGATACAGTTTACAAAGGAGTGAGGGTAGAGTTACGGGAATAAAACGGAATTATTACGGGAATAAAACACAGACACAATTTAAATAGGGGGGAGCAACTGTTACGGGAATAAAACACAGATACAGTTTACAAAGGAGTGAGGGGAAACTTACGGGAATAGAAAGGAAATATTACGTGAATAAAACACAAACACAATTTAAATATTGGGGGGGAAATGTTACGGACATAAACCACAGATACAGTTTACAAAGGAGTGAGGGGAAAGTTAGAGGAATAAAAAGGAATTATTACGGGAATAAAACACAGACAATTTAAATAGGGGGAGGAAATGTTACAGGAATAAAACACAGATACAGTTTACATAGGAGTGAGGGGAATGTTACGGGAATAGAAAACACCCAAAATTTATAAAGGAGCGTGTAGAACATTATCGGAATAAAACACAGATACTATTTATTAAAACGTGAGGGAAATATTACGGGAATAAAACTCAGACACAATTTAAATAGGGGGGAGGAAATGTTACGTGAATAAAACACAGATACAGTTTACAAAGGAGTGAGGGGAAAGTTACGGGAATAAAAAAGAAAAATTACGGGAATAAAACACAGACACAATTTAAACATGGCGGAGGAAATGTTGCGGAATAAAACACAGATACAGTTTACAAAGGAGTAAGTGGAAAGTTAGGGGAATAAAACGGAAATATTACGGGAATAAAACACAGACACAATTTAAACAGGGGGGGTGGAAATGTTACGGGAATAAAACAGATACAGTTTACAAAGGAGTCAGGGGAATGTTACGGGAATAGAAAATACCAAAAATTTATAAAGGAGCATGTAGAACATTATCTGAATAAAACACAGATACTATTTATTAAAACGTGAGGGAAATATTACGGGAATAAAAGTCAGACACAATTTAAATAGGGGGGAGGAAATGTTACGAGAATAAAACACTGATACAGTTTACAAAGGAGTGAGGGGTAAGTTACAGGAATAAAAAGGAAATATTACGGGAATAAAACACAGACACAATTTAAATAGGGGGAGGAAATTTTACGGGAATAAAACACAGCTACAGTTTACAAAGGAGTGCGGGGAATGTTACGGGAATAGAAAGGAAATATTACGGCAATAAAACACAAACACAATTTAAATAGTGGGGAGGAAATGTTACGGACAAAAGCACAGATACAGTTTACAAAGGAGTGAGGGGAATGTTAGGGGACTAAAATGGAAATATAACGGGAATAAAACACAAACACAATTTAAATAGGGGGGAGGAAAATTTATGGAAATAAAACACAGATACAGTTTACAAAGGAGTGAGGAGAAAGTTACCGGGAATAGAAAATACCCAAAATTTATAAAGGAGAGAGAAGAACATTATCTGAATAAAACACAGATACTATTTATTAAAACGTGAGGGAAATATTACGGGAATAAAACTCAGACACAATTTGAATGGGGGGAGGAAATTTTACGGGAATAAAACACAGATACAGTTTACAAAGGAGTGAGGGGAAAGTTACGGGAATAAAAAGGAAATATTACGGGAATAAAACACAAACACAATTTAAATAGGGGGGAGGAAATGTTACGGGAATAAAACACAGATACTGTTTACAAAGGAGTGAGGAGAAAGTTACCGGGAATAGAAAATACCCAAAATTTATAAAGGAGCGAGTAGAACATTATCTGAATAAAACACAGATACTATTTATTAAAACGTGAGGGAAATATTACGGGAATAAAACTCAGACACCATTTGAATGGGGGGAGGAAATTTTACGGGAAAAAAACACAGATACAGTTTACAAAGGAGTGAGGGGAAAGTTACGGGAATAAAAAGAAAATATTACGGGAATAAAACCCAAACACAATTTAAATAGGGGGGAGGAAATGTTACGGGAATAAAACACAGATACAGTTTACAAAGGAGTGAGGGGAAAGTTAGGGGAATAAAAAGGAAATATTACGGGAATAAAACACAGACAATTTAAATAGGGGGAGGAAATGTTACAGGAATAAAACACAGATACAGTTTACATAGGAGTGAGGGGAATGTTACGGGAATAGAAAACACCCAAAATTTATAAAGGAGCGTGTAGAACATTATCGGAATAAAACACAGATACTATTTATTAAAACGTGAGGGAAATATTACGGGAATAAAACTCAGACACAATTTAAATAGGGGGGAGGAAATGTTACGAGAATAAAACACAGATACAGTTTACAAAGGAGTGAGGGGAAAGTTACGGGAATAAAACACAGACACAATTTAAACATGGCGGAGGAAATGTTGCGGAATAAAACACAGATACAGTTTACAAAGGAGTAAGTGGAAAGTTAGGGGAATAAAACGGAAATATTACGGGAATAAAACACAGACACAATTTAAACAGGGGGGTGGAAATGTTACGGGAATAAAACAGATACAGTTTACAAAGGAGTGAGGGGAATGTTACGGGAATAGAAAATACCCAAAATTTATAAAGGAGCATGTAGAACATTATCTGAATAAAACACAGATACTATTTATTAAAACGTGAGGGAAATATTACGGGAATAAAAGTCAGACACAATTTAAATAGGGGGGAGGAAATGTTACGAGAATAAAACACTGATACAGTTTACAAAGGAGTGAGGGGTAAGTTACAGGAATAAAAAGGAAATATTACGGGAATAAAACACAGACACAATTTAAATAGGGGGAGGAAATTTTACGGGAATAAAACACAGCTACAGTTTACAAAGGAGTGCGGGGAATGTTACGGGAATAGAAAGGAAATATTACGGCAATAAAACACAAACACAATTTAAATAGTGGGGAGGAAATGTTACGGACAAAAGCACAGATACAGTTTACAAAGGAGTGAGGGGAATGTTAGGGGACTAAAATGGAAATATAACGGGAATAAAACACAAACACAATTTAAATAGGGGGGAGGAAAAGCTATGGAAATAAAACACAGATACAGTTTACAAAGGAGTGAGGAGAAAGTTACCGGGAATAGAAAATACCCAAAATTTATAAAGGAGAGAGAAGAACATTATCTGAATAAAACACAGATACTATTTATTAAAACGTGAGGGAAATATTACGGGAATAAAACTCAGACACAATTTGAATGGGGGGAGGAAATTTTACGGGAATAAAACACAGATACAGTTTACAAAGGAGTGAGGGGAAAGTTACGGGAATAAAAAGGAAATATTACGGGAATAAAACACAAACACAATTTAAATAGGGGGGAGGAAATGTTACGGGAATAAAACACAGATACAGTTTACAAAGGAGTGAAATGAAAGTTAGGGGTATAAAACGGAAATATTACGGGAATAAATCACAGACACAATTTAAATAGGGGGAGGAAATGTTACGGGAATAAAACACAGATACAGTTTACAAAGGAGTGAGGAGAAAGTTAGGGGACTAAAATGGAAATATAACGGGAATAAAACACAAACACAATTTAAATAGGGGGGAGGAAATGTTACGGGAATAAAACTCAGACACAATTTGAATGGGGGGAGGAACTTTTACGGGAAAAAAACACAGATACAGTTTACAAAGGAGTGAGGGGAAATTTACGGGAATAAAAAGGAAATATTACGGGAATAAAACCCAAACACAATTTAAATAGGGGGGAGGAAATGTTACGGGAATAAAACACAGATACAGTTTACAAAGGAGTGAGGGGAAAGTTACGGGAATAGAAAATACCCAAAATTTATAAAGGAGCGAGTAGAACATTATCTGAATAAAACACAGATACTATTTATTAAAACGTGAGGGAAATATTACGGGAATAAAACTCAGACACAATTTAAATAGGGGGGAGGAAATGTTACGGGAATAAAACACAGACACAATTTAAACAGGGGGGAGAAAATGTTGCCGAATAAAACACAGATACAATTTACAAAGGAGTGAGTGGAAAGTTAGGGGAATAAAACGGAAATATTACGGGAATAAAACACAGACACAATTTAAACAGGGGGGAGGAAATGTTGCGGAATAAAACACAGATACAATTTACAAAGGAGTGAGTGGAAAGTTAGGGGAATAAAACGGAAATATTGCGGGAATAAAACACAGTCGCAATTTAAAAAGGAGGAGGAAATGTTACGGGAATAAAACACAGATACAGTTTACAAAGGAGTGAGGGTAAAGTTACAGGAATAAAACGGAATTATTACGGGAATAAAACACAGACACAATTTAAATAGGGGGAGCAACTGTTACGGGAATAAAACACAGATACAGTTTACAAAGGAGTGAGGGGAAACTTACGGGAAATGAAAATACCCAAAATTTATAAAGGATCGTGTAGAACATTATCTGAATAAAACACAGATACTATTTATTACAACGTGAGGGAAATATTACGGGAATAAAAGTCAGACACAATTTAAATAGGGGGGTGGAAATGTTACGAGAATAAAACACTGATACAGTTTACAAAGGAGTTAGGGGAAAGTTACGGGAAAATAAGGAAATATTACGGGAATAAAACACAGACACAATCTAAATAGGGGGAGGAAATGTAACGGGAATAAAACACAGATACAGTTTACAAACGAGTGAGGTGAAAGTTAGGGGAATAAAAAGGAAATATTACGGGAATAAAACACAGACACAATTTATAAAGGGGGGAGGAAATGTTACGGGGATAAAACACAGATACAGTTTACAAAGGAATGAGGGGAAAGTTACAGGAATAAAAATTACCCAAAATTTATAAAGGCTTGAGGGAAATATTACCGGAATAAACCACATACACAATTTATAAAGGAAAATGGAAAAGTTACGCGAATAAAACACACATACAATTTATAAAAAGAAAGGATAACTTTAGAGGAATAAAACGCAGACACAATTTAAAAAGGGCCGAGGAAATGTTACGGACATAAAACACAGATACAGTTTACAAAGGAGTTACGGGAAAGTTACGGGAATAAAAAGGAAATATTACGGGAATAAAACACAGACACAATTTAAACAGGGGGGTGGAAACGTTACTGGAATAAAACAAATACAGTTTACAAAGGAGTGAGGGGAATGTTACGGGAATAGAAAACACCCAAAATTTATAAAGGAGCGTGTAGAACATTATCGGAATAAAACACAGATACTATTTGTTAAAACGTGAGGGAAATATTACGGGAATAAAACTCAGAGACAATTTAAATAGGGGGGAGGAAATGTTACGTGAAAAAAACACAGATACAGTTTACAAAGGAGTGAGGGGAAAGTTACGGGAATAAAAAAGAAAAATTACTGGAATAAAACACAGACACAATTTAAACATGGCGGAGGAAATGTTGCGGAATAAAACACAGATACAGTTTACAAAGGAGTAAGTGGAAAGTTAGGGGAATAAAACGGAAATATTACGGGAATCAAACACAGACACAATTTAAACAGGGGGGTGGAAATGTTACGGGAATAAAACAGATACAGTTTACAAAGGAGTGAGGGGAATGTTACGGGAATAGAAAATACCCAAAATTTATAAAGGAGCATGTAGAACATTATCTGAATAAAACACAGATACTATTTATTAAAACGTGAGGGAAATATTACGGGAATAAAAGTCAGACACAATTTAAATAGGGGGGAGGAAATGTTACGAGAATAAAACACTGATACAGTTTACAAAGGAGTGAGGGGTAAGTTACAGGAATAAAAAGGAAATTTTACGGGAATAAAACACAGCTACAGTTTACAAAGGAGTGCGGGGAAAGTTACGGGAATAGATAGGAAATATTACGGCAATAAAACACAAACACAATTTAAATAGTGGGGAGGAAATGTTACGGACAAAAGCACAGATACAGTTTACAAAGGAGTGAGGGGAATGTTAGGGGACTAAAATGGAAATATAACGGGAATAAAACACAAACACAATTTAAATAGGGGGGAGGAAAAGTTATGGAAATAAAACACAGATACAGTTTACAAAGGAGTGAGGAGAAAGTTACCGGGAATAGAAAATACCCAAAATTTATAAAGGAGAGAGAAGAACATTATCTGAATAAAACACAGATACTATTTATTAAAACGTGAGGGAAATATTACGGGAATAAAACGCAGACACAATTTGAATGGGGGGAGGAAATTTTACGGGAATAAAACACAGATACAGTTTACAAAGGAGTGAGGGGAAAGTTACGGGAATAAAAAGGAAATATTACGGGAATAAAACACAAACACAATTTAAATAGGGGGGAGGAAATGTTACGGGAATAAAACACAGATACAGTTTACAAAGGAGTGAGATGAAAGTTAGGGGTATAAAACGGAAATATTACGGGAATAAATCACAGACACAATTTAAATAGCGGGAGGAAATGTTACGGGAATATAACACAGATACAGTTTACAAAGGAGTGAGGAGAAAGTTAGGGGACTAAAATGGAAATATAACGGGAATAAAACACAAACACAATTTAAATAGGGGGGAGGAAATGTTACGGGAATAAAACACAGATACTGTTTACAAAGGAGTGAGGAGAAAGTTACCGGGAATAGAAAATACCCAAAATTTATAAAGGAGCGAGTAGAACATTATCTGAATAAAACACAGATACTATTTATTAAAACGTGAGGGAAATATTACGGGAATAAAACTCAGACACCATTTGAATGGGGGGATGAAATTTTACGGGAAAAAAACACAGATAGTGTTTACAAAGGAGTGAGGGGAAAGTTACGGGAATAAAAAGAAAATATTATGGGAATAAAACCCAAACAAAATTTAAATAGGGGGGAGGAAATGTTACGGGAATAAAACACAGATACAGTTTACAAAGGAGTGAGTGGAAAGTTAAGGGAATAAAACGGAAATATTACGGGAATAAAACACAGTCGCAATTTAAAAAGGAGGAGGAAATGTTACGGGAATAAAACACAGATACAGTTTACAAAGGAGTGAGGGTAGAGTTACGGGAATAAAACGGAATTATTACGGGAATAAAACACAGACACAATTTAAATAGGGGGGAGCAACTGTTACGGGAATAAAACACAGATACAGTTTACAAAGGAGTGAGGGGAAACTTACGGGAATAGAAAGGAAATATTACGTGAATAAAACACAAACACAATTTAAATATTGGGGGGGAAATGTTACGGACATAAACCACAGATACAGTTTACAAAGGAGTGAGGGGAAAGTTAGAGGAATAAAAAGGAATTATTACGGGAATAAAACACAGACAATTTAAATAGGGGGAGGAAATGTTACAGGAATAAAACACAGATACAGTTTACATAGGAGTGAGGGGAATGTTACGGGAATAGAAAACACCCAAAATTTATAAAGGAGCGTGTAGAACATTATCGGAATAAAACACAGATACTATTTATTAAAACGTGAGGGAAATATTACGGGAATAAAACTCAGACACAATTTAAATAGGGGGGAGGAAATGTTACGTGAATAAAACACAGATACAGTTTACAAAGGAGTGAGGGGAAAGTTACGGGAATAAAAAAGAAAAATTACGGGAATAAAACACAGACACAATTTAAACATGGCGGAGGAAATGTTGCGGAATAAAACACAGATACAGTTTACAAAGGAGTAAGTGGAAAGTTAGGGGAATAAAACGGAAATATTACGGGAATAAAACACAGACACAATTTAAACAGGGGGGGTGGAAATGTTACGGGAATAAAACAGATACAGTTTACAAAGGAGTCAGGGGAATGTTACGGGAATAGAAAATACCAAAAATTTATAAAGGAGCATGTAGAACATTATCTGAATAAAACACAGATACTATTTATTAAAACGTGAGGGAAATATTACGGGAATAAAAGTCAGACACAATTTAAATAGGGGGGAGGAAATGTTACGAGAATAAAACACTGATACAGTTTACAAAGGAGTGAGGGGTAAGTTACAGGAATAAAAAGGAAATATTACGGGAATAAAACACAGACACAATTTAAATAGGGGGAGGAAATTTTACGGGAATAAAACACAGCTACAGTTTACAAAGGAGTGCGGGGAATGTTACGGGAATAGAAAGGAAATATTACGGCAATAAAACACAAACACAATTTAAATAGTGGGGAGGAAATGTTACGGACAAAAGCACAGATACAGTTTACAAAGGAGTGAGGGGAATGTTAGGGGACTAAAATGGAAATATAACGGGAATAAAACACAAACACAATTTAAATAGGGGGGAGGAAAATTTATGGAAATAAAACACAGATACAGTTTACAAAGGAGTGAGGAGAAAGTTACCGGGAATAGAAAATACCCAAAATTTATAAAGGAGAGAGAAGAACATTATCTGAATAAAACACAGATACTATTTATTAAAACGTGAGGGAAATATTACGGGAATAAAACTCAGACACAATTTGAATGGGGGGAGGAAATTTTACGGGAATAAAACACAGATACAGTTTACAAAGGAGTGAGGGGAAAGTTACGGGAATAAAAAGGAAATATTACGGGAATAAAACACAAACACAATTTAAATAGGGGGGAGGAAATGTTACGGGAATAAAACACAGATACTGTTTACAAAGGAGTGAGGAGAAAGTTACCGGGAATAGAAAATACCCAAAATTTATAAAGGAGCGAGTAGAACATTATCTGAATAAAACACAGATACTATTTATTAAAACGTGAGGGAAATATTACGGGAATAAAACTCAGACACCATTTGAATGGGGGGAGGAAATTTTACGGGAAAAAAACACAGATACAGTTTACAAAGGAGTGAGGGGAAAGTTACGGGAATAAAAAGAAAATATTACGGGAATAAAACCCAAACACAATTTAAATAGGGGGGAGGAAATGTTACGGGAATAAAACACAGATACAGTTTACAAAGGAGTGAGGGGAAAGTTAGGGGAATAAAAAGGAAATATTACGGGAATAAAACACAGACAATTTAAATAGGGGGAGGAAATGTTACAGGAATAAAACACAGATACAGTTTACATAGGAGTGAGGGGAATGTTACGGGAATAGAAAACACCCAAAATTTATAAAGGAGCGTGTAGAACATTATCGGAATAAAACACAGATACTATTTATTAAAACGTGAGGGAAATATTACGGGAATAAAACTCAGACACAATTTAAATAGGGGGGAGGAAATGTTACGAGAATAAAACACAGATACAGTTTACAAAGGAGTGAGGGGAAAGTTACGGGAATAAAACACAGACACAATTTAAACATGGCGGAGGAAATGTTGCGGAATAAAACACAGATACAGTTTACAAAGGAGTAAGTGGAAAGTTAGGGGAATAAAACGGAAATATTACGGGAATAAAACACAGACACAATTTAAACAGGGGGGTGGAAATGTTACGGGAATAAAACAGATACAGTTTACAAAGGAGTGAGGGGAATGTTACGGGAATAGAAAATACCCAAAATTTATAAAGGAGCATGTAGAACATTATCTGAATAAAACACAGATACTATTTATTAAAACGTGAGGGAAATATTACGGGAATAAAAGTCAGACACAATTTAAATAGGGGGGAGGAAATGTTACGAGAATAAAACACTGATACAGTTTACAAAGGAGTGAGGGGTAAGTTACAGGAATAAAAAGGAAATATTACGGGAATAAAACAGAGACACAATTTAAATAGGGGGAGGAAATTTTACGGGAATAAAACACAGCTACAGTTTACAAAGGAGTGCGGGGAATGTTACGGGAATAGAAAGGAAATATTACGGCAATAAAACACAAACACAATTTAAATAGTGGGAAGGAAATGTTACGGACAAAAGCACAGATACAGTTTACAAAGGAGTGAGGGGAATGTTAGGGGACTAAAATGGAAATATAACGGGAATAAAACACAAACACAATTTAAATAGGGGGGAGGAAAAGCTATGGAAATAAAACACAGATACAGTTTACAAAGGAGTGAGGAGAAAGTTACCGGGAATAGAAAATACCCAAAATTTATAAAGGAGAGAGAAGAACATTATCTGAATAAAACACAGATACTATTTATTAAAACGTGAGGGAAATATTACGGGAATAAAACTCAGACACAATTTGAATGGGGGGAGGAAATTTTACGGGAATAAAACACAGATACAGTTTACAAAGGAGTGAGGGGAAAGTTACGGGAATAAAAAGGAAATATTACGGGAATAAAACACAAACACAATTTAAATAGGGGGGAGGAAATGTTACGGGAATAAAACACAGATACAGTTTACAAAGGAGTGAAATGAAAGTTAGGGGTATAAAACGGAAATATTACGGGAATAAATCACAGACACAATTTAAATAGGGGGAGGAAATGTTACGGGAATAAAACACAGATACAGTTTACAAAGGAGTGAGGAGAAAGTTAGGGGACTAAAATGGAAATATAACGGGAATAAAACACAAACACAATTTAAATAGGGGGGAGGAAATGTTACGGGAATAAAACTCAGACACAATTTGAATGGGGGGAGGAACTTTTACGGGAAAAAAACACAGATACAGTTTACAAAGGAGTGAGGGGAAATTTACGGGAATAAAAAGGAAATATTACGGGAATAAAACCCAAACACAATTTAAATAGGGGGGAGGAAATGTTACGGGAATAAAACACAGATACAGTTTACAAAGGAGTGATGGGAAAGTTACGGGAATAGAAAATACCCAAAATTTATAAAGGAGCGAGTAGAACATTATCTGAATAAAACACAGATACTATTTATTAAAACGTGAGGGAAATATTACGGGAATAAAACTCAGACACAATTTAAATAGGGGGGAGGAAATGTTACGGGAATAAAACACAGACACAATTTAAACAGGGGGGAGAAAATGTTGCCGAATAAAACACAGATACAATTTACAAAGGAGTGAGTGGAAAGTTAGGGGAATAAAACGGAAATATTACGGGAATAAAACACAGACACAATTTAAACAGGGGGGAGGAAATGTTGCGGAATAAAACACAGATACAATTTACAAAGGAGTGAGTGGAAAGTTAGGGGAATAAAACGGAAATATTGCGGGAATAAAACACAGTCGCAATTTAAAAAGGAGGAGGAAATGTTACGGGAATAAAACACAGATACAGTTTACAAAGGAGTGAGGGTAAAGTTACAGGAATAAAACGGAATTATTACGGGAATAAAACACAGACACAATTTAAATAGGGGGAGCAACTGTTACGGGAATAAAACACAGATACAGTTTACAAAGGAGTGAGGGGAAACTTACGGGAAATGAAAATACCCAAAATTTATAAAGGATCGTGTAGAACATTATCTGAATAAAACACAGATACTATTTATTACAACGTGAGGGAAATATTACGGGAATAAAAGTCAGACACAATTTAAATAGGGGGGTGGAAATGTTACGAGAATAAAACACTGATACAGTTTACAAAGGAGTTAGGGGAAAGTTACGGGAAAATAAGGAAATATTACGGGAATAAAACACAGACACAATCTAAATAGGGGGAGGAAATGTAACGGGAATAAAACACAGATACAGTTTACAAACGAGTGAGGTGAAAGTTAGGGGAATAAAAAGGAAATATTACGGGAATAAAACACAGACACAATTTATAAAGGGGGGAGGAAATGTTACGGGGATAAAACACAGATACAGTTTACAAAGGAATGAGGGGAAAGTTACAGGAATAAAAATTACCCAAAATTTATAAAGGCTTGAGGGAAATATTACCGGAATAAACCACATACACAATTTATAAAGGAAAATGGAAAAGTTACGCGAATAAAACACACATACAATTTATAAAAAGAAAGGATAACTTTAGAGGAATAAAACGCAGACACAATTTAAAAAGGGCCGAGGAAATGTTACGGACATAAAACACAGATACAGTTTACAAAGGAGTTACGGGAAAGTTACGGGAATAAAAAGGAAATATTACGGGAATAAAACACAGACACAATTTAAACAGGGGGGTGGAAACGTTACTGGAATAAAACAAATACAGTTTACAAAGGAGTGAGGGGAATGTTACGGGAATAGAAAACACCCAAAATTTATAAAGGAGCGTGTAGCACATTATCGGAATAAAACACAGATACTATTTGTTAAAACGTGAGGGAAATATTACGGGAATAAAACTCAGACACAATTTAAATAGGGGGGAGGAAATGTTACGTGAAAAAAACACAGATACAGTTTACAAAGGAGTGAGGGGAAAGTTACGGGAATAAAAAAGAAAAATTACTGGAATAAAACACAGACACAATTTAAACATGGCGGAGGAAATGTTGCGGAATAAAACACAGATACAGTTTACAAAGGAGTAAGTGGAAAGTTAGGGGAATAAAACGGAAATATTACGGGAATAAAACACAGACACAATTTAAACAGGGGGGTGGAAATGTTACGGGAATAAAACAGATACAGTTTACAAAGGAGTGAGGGGAATGTTACGGGAATAGAAAATACCCAAAATTTATAAAGGAGCATGTAGAACATTATCTGAATAAAACACAGATACTATTTATTAAAACGTGAGGGAAATATTACGGGAATAAAAGTCAGACACAATTTAAATAGGGGGGAGGAAATGTTACGAGAATAAAACACTGATACAGTTTACAAAGGAGTGAGGGGTAAGTTACAGGAATAAAAAGGAAATTTTACGGGAATAAAACACAGCTACAGTTTACAAAGGAGTGCGGGGAAAGTTACGGGAATAGAAAGGAAATATTACGGCAATAAAACACAAACACAATTTAAATGGTGGGGAGGAAATGTTACGGACAAAAGCACAGATACAGTTTACAAAGGAGTGAGGGGAATGTTAGGGGACTAAAATGGAAATATAACGGGAATAAAACACAAACACAATTTAAATAGGGGGGAGGAAAAGTTATGGAAATAAAACACAGATACAGTTTACAAAGGAGTGAGGAGAAAGTTAGGGGACTAAAATGGAAATATAACGGGAATAAAACACAAACACAATTTAAATAGGGGGGAGGAAATGTTACGGGAATAAAACACAGATACTGTTTACAAAGGAGTGAGGAGAAAGTTACCGGGAATAGAAAATACCCAAAATTTATAAAGGAGCGAGTAGAACATTATCTGAATAAAACACAGATACTATTTATTAAAACGTGAGGGAAATATTACGGGAATAAAACTCAGACACCATTTGAATGGGGGGATGAAATTTTACGGGAAAAAAACACAGATAGTGTTTACAAAGGAGTGAGGGGAAAGTTACGGGAATAAAAAGAAAATATTACGGGAATAAAACCCAAACAAAATTTAAATAGGGGGGAGGAAATGTTACGGGAATGAAACACAGATACAGTTTACAAAGGAGTGAGTGGAAAGTTAAGGGAATAAAACGGAAATATTACGGGAATAAAACACAGTCGCAATTTAAAAAGGAGGAGGAAATGTTACGGGAATAAAACACAGATACAGTTTACAAAGGAGTGAGGGTAGAGTTACGGGAATAAAACGGAATTATTACGGGAATAAAACACAGACACAATTTAAATAGGGGGGAGCAACTGTTACGGGAATAAAACACAGATACAGTTTACAAAGGAGTGAGGGGAAACTTACGGGAATAGAAAGGAAATATTACGTGAATAAAACACAAACACAATTTAAATATTGGGGGGGAAATGTTACGGACATAAACCACAGATACAGTTTACAAAGGAGTGAGGGGAAAGTTAGAGGAATAAAAAGGAATTATTACGGGAATAAAACACAGACAATTTAAATAGGGGGAGGAAATGTTACAGGAATAAAACACAGATACAGTTTACATAGGAGTGAGGGGAATGTTACGGGAATAGAAAACACCCAAAATTTATAAAGGAGCGTGTAGAACATTATCGGAATAAAACACAGATACTATTTATTAAAACGTGAGGGAAATATTACGGGAATAAAACTCAGACACAATTTAAATAGGGGGGAGGAAATGTTACGTGAATAAAACACAGATACAGTTTACAAAGGAGTGAGGGGAAAGTTACGGGAATAAAAAAGAAAAATTACGGGAATAAAACACAGACACAATTTAAACATGGCGGAGGAAATGTTGCGGAATAAAACACAGATACAGTTTACAAAGGAGTAAGTGGAAAGTTAGGGGAATAAAACGGAAATATTACGGGAATAAAACACAGACACAATTTAAACAGGGGGGTGGAAATGTTACGGGAATAAAACAGATACAGTTTACAAAGGAGTCAGGGGAATGTTACGGGAATAGAAAATACCCAAAATTTATAAAGGAGCATGTAGAACATTATCTGAATAAAACACAGATACTATTTATTAAAACGTGAGGGAAATATTACGGGAATAAAAGTCAGACACAATTTAAATAGGGGGGAGGAAATGTTACGAGAATAAAACACTGATACAGTTTACAAAGGAGTGAGGGGTAAGTTACAGGAATAAAAAGGAAATATTACGGGAATAAAACACAGACACAATTTAAATAGGGGGAGGAAATTTTACGGGAATAAAACACAGCTACAGTTTACAAAGGAGTGCGGGGAATGTTACGGGAATAGAAAGGAAATATTACGGCAATAAAACACAAACACAATTTAAATAGTGGGGAGGAAATGTTACGGACAAAAGCACAGATACAGTTTACAAAGGAGTGAGGGGAATGTTAGGGGACTAAAATGGAAATATAACGGGAATAAAACACAAACACAATTTAAATAGGGGGGAGGAAAATTTATGGAAATAAAACACAGATACAGTTTACAAAGGAGTGAGGAGAAAGTTACCGGGAATAGAAAATACCCAAAATTTATAAAGGAGAGAGAAGAACATTATCTGAATAAAACACAGATACTATTTATTAAAACGTGAGGGAAATATTACGGGAATAAAACTCAGACACAATTTGAATGGGGGGAGGAAATTTTACGGGAATAAAACACAGATACAGTTTACAAAGGAGTGAGGGGAAAGTTACGGGAATAAAAAGGAAATATTACGGGAATAAAACACAAACACAATTTAAATAGGGGGGAGGAAATGTTACGGGAATAAAACACAGATACTGTTTACAAAGGAGTGAGGAGAAAGTTACCGGGAATAGAAAATACCCAAAATTTATAAAGGAGCGAGTAGAACATTATCTGAATAAAACACAGATACTATTTATTAAAACGTGAGGGAAATATTACGGGAATAAAACTCAGACACCATTTGAATGGGGGGAGGAAATTTTACGGGAAAAAAACACAGATACAGTTTACAAAGGAGTGAGGGGAAAGTTACGGGAATAAAAAGAAAATATTACGGGAATAAAACCCAAACACAATTTAAATAGGGGGGAGGAAATGTTACGGGAATAAAACACAGATACAGTTTACAAAGGAGTGAGGGGAAAGTTAGGGGAATAAAAAGGAAATATTACGGGAATAAAACACAGACAATTTAAATAGGGGGAGGAAATGTTACAGGAATAAAACACAGATACAGTTTACATAGGAGTGAGGGGAATGTTACGGGAATAGAAAACACCCAAAATTTATAAAGGAGCGTGTAGAACATTATCGGAATAAAACACAGATACTATTTATTAAAACGTGAGGGAAATATTACGGGAATAAAACTCAGACACAATTTAAATAGGGGGGAGGAAATGTTACGAGAATAAAACACAGATACAGTTTACAAAGGAGTGAGGGGAAAGTTACGGGAATAAAACACAGACACAATTTAAACATGGCGGAGGAAATGTTGCGGAATAAAACACAGATACAGTTTACAAAGGAGTAAGTGGAAAGTTAGGGGAATAAAACGGAAATATTACGGGAATAAAACACAGACACAATTTAAACAGGGGGGTGGAAATGTTACGGGAATAAAACAGATACAGTTTACAAAGGAGTGAGGGGAATGTTACGGGAATAGAAAATACCCAAAATTTATAAAGGAGCATGTAGAACATTATCTGAATAAAACACAGATACTATTTATTAAAACGTGAGGGAAATATTACGGGAATAAAAG
The DNA here is from genome assembly GCF_036971445.1 of Narcine bancroftii. Lineage (NCBI taxonomy): Eukaryota > Metazoa > Chordata > Chondrichthyes > Torpediniformes > Narcinidae > Narcine > Narcine bancroftii. The sequence goes on from NW_027211896.1 coordinate 1,570,841, forward strand.
TCAGACACAATTTAAATAGGGGGGAGGAAATGTTACGAGAATAAAACACTGATACAGTTTACAAAGGAGTGAGGGGTAAGTTACAGGAATAAAAAGGAAATATTACGGGAATAAAACACAGACACAATTTAAATAGGGGGAGGAAATTTTACGGGAATAAAACACAGCTACAGTTTACAAAGGAGTGCGGGGAATGTTACGGGAATAGAAAGGAAATATTACGGCAATAAAACACAAACACAATTTAAATAGTGGGGAGGAAATGTTTCGGACAAAAGCACAGATACAGTTTACAAAGGAGTGAGGGGAATGTTAGGGGACTAAAATGGAAATATAACGGGAATAAAACACAAACACAATTTAAATAGGGGGGAGGAAAAGCTATGGAAATAAAACACAGATACAGTTTACAAAGGAGTGAGGAGAAAGTTACCGGGAATAGAAAATACCCAAAATTTATAAAGGAGAGAGAAGAACATTATCTGAATAAAACACAGATACTATTTATTAAAACGTGAGGGAAATATTACGGGAATAAAACTCAGACACAATTTGAATGGGGGGAGGAAATTTTACGGGAATAAAACACAGATACAGTTTACAAAGGAGTGAGGGGAAAGTTACGGGAATAAAAAGGAAATATTACGGGAATAAAACACAAACACAATTTAAATAGGGGGGAGGAAATGTTACGGGAATAAAACACAGATACAGTTTACAAAGGAGTGAAATGAAAGTTAGGGGTATAAAACGGAAATATTACGGGAATAAATCACAGACACAATTTAAATAGGGGGAGGAAATGTTACGGGAATAAAACACAGATACAGTTTACAAAGGAGTGAGGAGAAAGTTAGGGGACTAAAATGGAAATATAACGGGAATAAAACACAAACACAATTTAAATAGGGGGGAGGAAATGTTACGGGAATAAAACTCAGACACAATTTGAATGGGGGGAGGAACTTTTACGGGAAAAAAACACAGATACAGTTTACAAAGGAGTGAGGGGAAATTTACGGGAATAAAAAGGAAATATTACGGGAATAAAACCCAAACACAATTTAAATAGGGGGGAGGAAATGTTACGGGAATAAAACACAGATACAGTTTACAAAGGAGTGAGGGGAAAGTTACGGGAATAGAAAATACCCAAAATTTATAAAGGAGCGAGTAGAACATTATCTGAATAAAACACAGATACTATTTATTAAAACGTGAGGGAAATATTACGGGAATAAAACTCAGACACAATTTAAATAGGGGGGAGGAAATGTTACGGGAATAAAACACAGACACAATTTAAACAGGGGGGAGAAAATGTTGCCGAATAAAACACAGATACAATTTACAAAGGAGTGAGTGGAAAGTTAGGGGAATAAAACGGAAATATTACGGGAATAAAACACAGACACAATTTAAACAGGGGGGAGGAAATGTTGCGGAATAAAACACAGATACAATTTACAAAGGAGTGAGTGGAAAGTTAGGGGAATAAAACGGAAATATTACGGGAATAAAACACAGTCGCAATTTAAAAAGGAGGAGGAAATGTTACGGGAATAAAACACAGATACAGTTTACAAAGGAGTGAGGGTAAAGTTACAGGAATAAAACGGAATTATTACGGGAATAAAACACAGACACAATTTAAATAGGGGGAGCAACTGTTACGGGAATAAAACACAGATACAGTTTACAAAGGAGTGAGGGGAAACTTACGGGAAATGAAAATACCCAAAATTTATAAAGGATCGTGTAGAACATTATCTGAATAAAACACAGATACTATTTATTACAACGTGAGGGAAATATTACGGGAATAAAAGTCAGACACAATTTAAATAGGGGGGTGGAAATGTTACGAGAATAAAACACTGATACAGTTTACAAAGGAGTTAGGGGAAAGTTACGGGAAAATAAGGAAATATTACGGGAATAAAACACAGACACAATCTAAATAGGGGGAGGAAATGTAACGGGAATAAAACACAGATACAGTTTACAAACGAGTGAGGTGAAAGTTAGGGGAATAAAACGGAAATATTACGGAAATAAAACACAGACACAATTTAAATAGGGGGAGGAAATGTTACGGGAATAAAACACAGATACAGTTAACAAAGGAGTGAGGGGTAAGTTACGGGAATAAAAAGGAAATATTACGGGAATAAAACACAGACACAATTTATAAAGGGGGGAGGAAATGTTACAGGGATAAAACACAGATACAGTTTACAAAGGAATGAGGGGAAAGTTACAGGAATAAAAATTACCCAAAATTTATAAAGGCTTGAGGGAAATATTACCGGAATAAACCACATACACAATTTATAAAGGAAAATGGAAAAGTTACGCGAATAAAACACACATACAATTTATAAAAAGAAAGGATAACTTTAGAGGAATAAAACGCAGACACAATTTAAAAAGGGCCGAGGAAATGTTACGGACATAAAACACAGATACAGTTTACAAAGGAGTTACGGGAAAGTTACGGGAATAAAAAGGAAATATTACGGGAATAAAACACAGACACAATTTAAACAGGGGGGTGGAAACGTTACTGGAATAAAACAAATACAGTTTACAAAGGGGTGAGGGGAATGTTACGGGAATAGAAAACACCCAAAATTTATAAAGGAGCGTGTAGAACATTATCGGAATAAAACACAGATACTATTTATTAAAACGTGAGGGAAATATTACGGGAATAAAACTCAGAGACAATTTAAATAGGGGGGAGGAAATGTTACGTGAAAAAAACACAGATACAGTTTACAAAGGAGTGAGGGGAAAGTTACGGGAATAAAAAAGAAAAATTACGGGAATAAAACACAGACACAATTTAAACATGGCGGAGGAAATGTTGCGGAATAAAACACAGATACAGTTTACAAAGGAGTAAGTGGAAAGTTAGGGGAATAAAACGGAAATATTACGGGAATAAAACACAGACACAATTTAAACAGGGGGGTGGAAATGTTACGGGAATAAAACAGATACAGTTTACAAAGGAGTGAGGGGAATGTTACGGGAATAGAAAATACCCAAAATTTATAAAGGAGCATGTAGAACATTATCTGAATAAAACACAGATACTATTTATTAAAACGTGAGTGAAATATTACGGGAATAAAAGTCAGACACAATTTAAATAGGGGGGAGGAAATGTTACGAGAATAAAACACTGATACAGTTTACAAAGGAGTGAGGGGTAAGTTACAGGAATAAAAATGAAATATTACGGGAATAAAACACAGACACAATTTAAATAGGGGGAGGAAATTTTACGGGAATAAAACACAGCTACAGTTTACAAAGGAGTGCGGGGAAAGTTACGGGAATAGAAAGGAAATATTACGGCAATAAAACACAAACACAATTTAAATAGTGGGGAGGAAATGTTACGGACAAAAGCACAGATACAGTTTACAAAGGAGTGAGGGGAATGTTAGGGGACTAAAATGGAAATATAACGGGAATAAAACACAAACACAATTTAAATAGGGGGGAGGAAAAGTTATGGAAATAAAACACAGATACAGTTTACAAAGGAGTGAGGAGAAAGTTACCGGGAATAGAAAATACCCAAAATTTATAAAGGAGCGAGTAGAACATTATATGAATAAAACACAGATACTATTTATTAAAACGTGAGGGAAATATTACGGGAATAAAACTCAGACACAATTTGAATGGGGGGAGGAAATTTTACGGGAATAAAACACAGATACAGTTTACAAAGGAGTGAGGGGAAAGTTACGGGAATAAAAAGGAAATATTACGGGAATAAAACACAAACACAATTTAAATAGGGGGGAGGAAATGTTACGGGAATAAAACACAGATACAGTTTACAAAGGAGTGAGATGAAAGTTAGGGGTATAAAACGGAAATATTACGGGAATAAATCACAGACACAATTTAAATAGGGGGAGGAAATGTTACGGGAATAAAACACAGATACAGTTTACAAAGGAGTGAGGAGAAAGTTAGGGGACTAAAATGGAAATATAACGGGAATAAAACACAGATACTGTTTACAAAGGAGTGAGGAGAAAGTTACCGGGAATAGAAAATACCCAAAATTTATAAAGGAGCGAGTAGAACATTATCTGAATAAAACACAGATACTATTTATTAAAACGTGAGGGAAATATTACGGGAATAAAACTCAGACACCATTTGAATGGGGGGAGGAAATTTTACGGGAAAAAAACACAGATACAGTTTACAAAGGAGTGAGGGGAAAGTTACGGGAATAAAAAGAAAATATTACGGGAATAAACCCCAAACACAATTTAAATAGGGGGGAGGAAATGTTACGGGAATAAAACACAGATACAGTTTACAAAGGAGTGAGTGGAAAGTTAAGGGAATAAAACGGAAATATTACGGGAATAAAACACAGTCGCAATTTAAAAAGGAGGAGGAAATGTTACGGGAATAAAACACAGATACAGTTTACAAAGGAGTGAGGGTAGAGTTACGGGAATAAAACGGAATTATTACGGGAATAAAACACAGACACAATTTAAATAGGGGGGAGCAACTGTTACGGGAATAAAACACAGATACAGTTTACAAAGGAGTGAGGGGAAACTTACGGGAATAGAAAGGAAATATTACGGGAATAAAACACAAACACAATTTAAATATTGGGGGGGAAATGTTACGGACATAAACCACAGATACAGTTTACAAAGGAGTGAGGGGAAAGTTAGGGGAATAAAAAGGAATTATTACGGGAATAAAACACAGACAATTTAAATAGGGGGAGGAAATGTTACAGGAATAAAACACAGATACAGTTTACATAGGAGTGAGGGGAATGTTACGGGAATAGAAAACACCCAAAATTTATAAAGGAGCGTGTAGAACATTATCGGAATAAAACACAGATACTATTTATTAAAACGTGAGGGAAATATTACGGGAATAAAACTCAGACACAATTTAAATAGGGGGGAGGAAATGTTACGTGAATAAAACACAGATACAGTTTACAAAGGAGTGAGGGGAAAGTTACGGGAATAAAAAAGAAAAATTACGGGAATAAAACACAGACACAATTTAAACATGGCGGAGGAAATGTTGCGGAATAAAACACAGATACAGTTTACAAAGGAGTAAGTGGAAAGTTAGGGGAATAAAACGGAAATATTACGGGAATAAAACACAGACACAATTTAAACAGGGGGGTGGAAATGTTACGGGAATAAAACAGATACAGTTTACAAAGGAGTCAGGGGAATGTTACGGGAATAGAAAATACCCAAAATTTATAAAGGAGCATGTAGAACATTATCTGAATAAAACACAGATACTATTTATTAAAACGTGAGGGAAATATTACGGGAATAAAAGTCAGACACAATTTAAATAGGGGGGAGGAAATGTTACGAGAATAAAACACTGATACAGTTTACAAAGGAGTGAGGGGTAAGTTACAGGAATAAAAAGGAAATATTACGGGAATAAAACACAGACACAATTTAAATAGGGGGAGGAAATTTTACGGGAATAAAACACAGCTACAGTTTACAAAGGAGTGCGGGGAATGTTACGGGAATAGAAAGGAAATATTACGGCAATAAAACACAAACACAATTTAAATAGTGGGGAGGAAATGTTACGGACAAAAGCACAGATACAGTTTACAAAGGAGTGAGGGGAATGTTAGGGGACTAAAATGGAAATATAACGGGAATAAAACACAAACACAATTTAAATAGGGGGGAGGAAAAGTTATGGAAATAAAACACAGATACAGTTTACAAAGGAGTGAGGAGAAAGTTACCGGGAATAGAAAATACCCAAAATTTATAAAGGAGCGAGTAGAACATTATATGAATAAAACACAGATACTATTTATTAAAACGTGAGGGAAATATTACGGGAATAAAACTCAGACACAATTTGAATGGGGGGAGGAAATTTTACGGGAATAAAACACAGATACAGTTTACAAAGGAGTGAGGGGAAAGTTACGGGAATAAAAAGGAAATATTACGGGAATAAAACACAAACACAATTTAAATAGGGGGGAGGAAATGTTACGGGAATAAAACACAGATACAGTTTACAAAGGAGTGAGATGAAAGTTAGGGGTATAAAACGGAAATATTACGGGAATAAATCACAGACACAATTTAAATAGGGGGAGGAAATGTTACGGGAATAAAACACAGATACAGTTTACAAAGGAGTGAGGAGAAAGTTAGGGGACTAAAATGGAAATATAACGGGAATAAAACACAGATACTGTTTACAAAGGAGTGAGGAGAAAGTTACCGGGAATAGAAAATACCCAAAATTTATAAAGGAGCGAGTAGAACATTATCTGAATAAAACACAGATACTATTTATTAAAACGTGAGGGAAATATTACGGGAATAAAACTCAGACACCATTTGAATGGGGGGAGGAAATTTTACGGGAAAAAAACACAGATACAGTTTACAAAGGAGTGAGGGGAAAGTTACGGGAATAAAAAGAAAATATTACGGGAATAAACCCCAAACACAATTTAAATAGGGGGGAGGAAATGTTACGGGAATAAAACACAGATACAGTTTACAAAGGAGTGAGTGGAAAGTTAAGGGAATAAAACGGAAATATTACGGGAATAAAACACAGTCGCAATTTAAAAAGGAGGAGGAAATGTTACGGGAATAAAACACAGATACAGTTTACAAAGGAGTGAGGGTAGAGTTACGGGAATAAAACGGAATTATTACGGGAATAAAACACAGACACAATTTAAATAGGGGGGAGCAACTGTTACGGGAATAAAACACAGATACAGTTTACAAAGGAGTGAGGGGAAACTTACGGGAATAGAAAGGAAATATTACGGGAATAAAACACAAACACAATTTAAATATTGGGGGGGAAATGTTACGGACATAAACCACAGATACAGTTTACAAAGGAGTGAGGGGAAAGTTAGGGGAATAAAAAGGAATTATTACGGGAATAAAACACAGACAATTTAAATAGGGGGAGGAAATGTTACAGGAATAAAACACAGATACAGTTTACATAGGAGTGAGGGGAATGTTACGGGAATAGAAAACACCCAAAATTTATAAAGGAGCGTGTAGAACATTATCGGAATAAAACACAGATACTATTTATTAAAACGTGAGGGAAATATTACGGGAATAAAACTCAGACACAATTTAAATAGGGGGGAGGAAATGTTACGTGAATAAAACACAGATACAGTTTACAAAGGAGTGAGGGGAAAGTTACGGGAATAAAAAAGAAAAATTACGGGAATAAAACACAGACACAATTTAAACATGGCGGAGGAAATGTTGCGGAATAAAACACAGATACAGTTTACAAAGGAGTAAGTGGAAAGTTAGGGGAATAAAACGGAAATATTACGGGAATAAAACACAGACACAATTTAAACAGGGGGGTGGAAATGTTACGGGAATAAAACAGATACAGTTTACAAAGGAGTCAGGGGAATGTTACGGGAATAGAAAATACCCAAAATTTATAAAGGAGCATGTAGAACATTATCTGAATAAAACACAGATACTATTTATTAAAACGTGAGGGAAATATTACGGGAATAAAAGTCAGACACAATTTAAATAGGGGGGAGGAAATGTTACGAGAATAAAACACTGATACAGTTTACAAAGGAGTGAGGGGTAAGTTACAGGAATAAAAAGGAAATATTACGGGAATAAAACACAGACACAATTTAAATAGGGGGAGGAAATTTTACGGGAATAAAACACAGCTACAGTTTACAAAGGAGTGCGGGGAATGTTACGGGAATAGAAAGGAAATATTACGGCAATAAAACACAAACACAATTTAAATAGTGGGGAGGAAATGTTACGGACAAAAGCACAGATACAGTTTACAAAGGAGTGAGGGGAATGTTAGGGGACTAAAATGGAAATATAACGGGAATAAAACACAAACACAATTTAAATAGGGGGGAGGAAAATTTATGGAAATAAAACACAGATACAGTTTACAAAGGAGTGGGGAGAAAGTTACCGGGAATAGAAAATACCCAAAATTTATAAAGGAGAGAGAAGAACATTATCTGAATAAAACAGAGATACTATTTATTAAAACGTGAGGGAAATATTACGGGAATAAAACTCAGACACAATTTGAATGGGGGGAGGAAATTTTACGGGAATAAAACACAGATACAGTTTACAAAGGAGTGAGGGGAAAGTTACGGGAATAAAAAGGAAATATTAAGGGAATAAAACACAAACACAATTTAAATAGGGGGGAGGAAATGTTACGGGAATAAAACACAGATACTGTTTACAAAGGAGTGAGGAGAAAGTTACCGGGAATAGAAAATACCCAAAATTTATAAAGGAGCGAGTAGAACATTATCTGAATAAAACACAGATACTATTTATTAAAACGTGAGGGAAATATTACGGGAATAAAACTCAGACACCATTTGAATGGGGGGAGGAAATTTTACGGGAAAAAAACACAGATACAGTTTACAAAGGAGTGAGGGGAAAGTTACGGGAATAAAAAGAAAATATTACGGGAATAAAACCCAAACACAATTTAAATAGGGGGGAGGAAAAGTTATGGAAATAAAACACAGATACAGTTTACAAAGGAGTGAGGAGAAAGTTACCGGGAATAGAAAATACCCAAAATTTATAAAGGAGAGAGAAGAACATTATCTGAATAAAACACAGATACTATTTATTAAAACGTGAGGGAAATATTACGGGAATAAAACTCAGACACAATTTGAATGGGGGGAGGAAATTTTACGGGAATAAAACACAGATACAGTTTACAAAGGAGTGAGGGGAAAGTTACGGGAATAAAAAGGAAATATTACGGGAATAAAACACAAACACAATTTAAATAGGTGGGAGGAAATGTTACGGGAATAAAACACAGATACAGTTTACAAAGGAGTGAGATGAAAGTTAGGGGTATAAAACGGAAATATTACGGGAATAAATCACAGACACAATTTAAATAGGGGGAGGAAATGTTACGGGAATAAAACTCAGATACAGTTTACAAAGGAGTGAGGAGAAAGTTAGGGGACTAAAATGGAAATATAACGGGAATAAAACACAAACACAATTTAAATAGGGGGGAGGAAATGTTACGGGAATAAAACACAGATACTGTTTACAAAGGAGTGAGGAGAAAGTTACCGGGAATAGAAAATACCTAAAATTTATAAAGGAGCGAGTAGAACATTATCTGAATAAAACACAGATACTATTTATTAAAACGTGAGGGAAATATTACGGGAATAAAACTCAGACACCATTTGAATGGGGGGAGGAAATTCTACGGGAAAAAAACACAGATACAGTTTACAAAGGAGTGAGGGGAAAGTTACGGGAATAAAAAGAAAATATTACGGGAATAAAACCCAAACACAATTTAAATAGGGGGGAGGAAATGTTACGGGAATAAAACACAGATACAGTTTACAAAGGAGTGAGTGGAAAGTTAAGGGAATAAAACGGAAATATTACGGGAATAAAACACAGTCGCAATTTAAAAAGGAGGAGGAAATGTTACGGGAATAAAACACAGATACAGTTTACAAAGGAGTGAGGGTAAAGTTACGGGAATAAAACGGAATTATTACGGGAATAAAACACAGACACAATTTAAATAGGGGGGAGCAACTGTTACGGGAATAAAACACAGATACAGTTTACAAAGGAGTGAGGGGAAACTTACGGGAATAGAAAGGAAATATTACGGGAATAAAACACAAACACAATTTAAATATTGGGGGGGAAATGTTACGGACATAAACCACAGATACAGTTTACAAAGGAGTGAGGGGAAAGTTAGGGGAATAAAAAGGAAACATTACGGGAATAAAACACAGACAATTTAAATAGGGGGGAGGAAATGTTACGTGAATAAAACACAGATACAGTTTACAAAGGAGTGAGGGGAAAGTTACGGGAATAAAAAAGAAAAATTACGGGAATAAAACACAGACACAATTTAAACATGGCGGAGGAAATGTTGCGGAATAAAACACAGATACAGTTTACAAAGGAGTAAGTGGAAAGTTAGGGGAATAAAACGGAAATATTACGGGAATAAAACACAGACACAATTTAAACAGGGGGGTGGAAATGTTACGGGAATAAAACAGATACAGTTTACAAAGGAGTGAGGGGAATGTTACGGGAATAGAAAATACCCAAAATTTATAAAGGAGCATGTAGAACATTATCTGAATAAAACACAGATACTATTTATTAAAACGTGAGGGAAATATTACGGGAATAAAAGTCAGACACAATTTAAATAGGGGGGAGGAAATGTTACGAGAATAAAACACTGATACAGTTTACAAAGGAGTGAGGGGTAAGTTACAGGAATAAAAAGGAAATATTACGGGAATAAAACACAGACACAATTTAAATAGGGGGAGGAAATTTTACGGGAATAAAACACAGCTACAGTTTACAAAGGAGTGCGGGGAAAGTTACGGGAATAGAAAGGAAATATTACGGCAATAAAACACAAACACAATTTAAATAGTGGGGAGGAAATGTTACGGACAAAAACACAGATACAGTTTACAAAGGAGTGAGGGGAATGTTAGGGGACTAAAATGGAAATATAACGGGAATAAAACACAAACACAATTTAAATAGGGGGGAGGAAAAGTTATGGAAATAAAACACAGATACAGTTTACAAAGGAGTGAGGAGAAAGTTACCGGGAATAGAAAATACCCAATATTTATAAAGGAGAGAGAAGAACATTATCTGAATAAAACACAGATACTATTTATTAAAACGTGAGGGAAATATTACGGGAATAAAACTCAGACACAATTTGAATGGGGGGAGGAAATTTTACGGGAATAAAACACAGATACAGTTTACAAAGGAGTGAGGGGAAAGTTACGGGAATAAAAAGGAAATATTACGGGAATAAAACACAAACACAATTTAAATAGGGGGGAGGAAATGTTACGGGAATAAAACACAGATACAGTTTACAAAGGAGTGAGATGAAAGTTAGGGGTATAAAACGGAAATATTACGGGAATAAATCACAGACACAATTTAAATAGGGGGAGGAAATGTTACGGGAATAAAACACAGATACAGTTTACAAAGGAGTGAGGAGAAAGTTAGGGGACTAAAATGGAAATATAACGGGAATAAAACACAAACACAATTTAAATAGGGGGGAGGAAATGTTACGGGAATAAAACACAGATACTGTTTACAAAGGAGTGAGGAGAAAGTTACCGGGAATAGAAAATACCTAAAATTTATAAAGGAGCCAGTAGAACATTATCTGAATAAAACACAGATACTATTTATTAAAACGTGAGGGAAATATTACGGGAATAAAACTCAGACACCATTTGAATGGGGGGAGGAAATTTTACGGGAAAAAAACACAGATACAGTTTACAAAGGAGTGAGGGGAAAGTTACGGGAATAAAAAGAAAATATTACGGGAATAAAACCCAAACACAATTTAAATAGGGGGGAGGAAATGTTACGGGAATAAAACACAGATACAGTTTACAAAGGAGTGAGTGGAAAGTTAAGGGAATAAAACGGAAATATTACGGGAATAAAACACAGTCGCAATTTAAAAAGGAGGAGGAAATGTTACGGGAATAAAACACAGATACAGTTTACAAAGGAGTGAGGGTAAAGTTACGGGAATAAAACGGAATTATTACGGGAATAAAACACAGACACAATTTAAATAGGGGGGAGCAACTGTTACGGGAATAAAACACAGATACAGTTTACAAAGGAGTGAGGGGAAACTTACGGGAATAGAAAGGAAATATTACGGGAATAAAACACAAACACAATTTAAATATTGGGGTGGAAATGTTACGGACATAAACCACAGATACAGTTTACAAAGGAGTGAGGGGAAAGTTAGGGGAATAAAAAGGAAATATTACGGGAATAAAACACAGACAATTTAAATAGGGGGACGAAATGTTACAGGAATAAATCACAGATACAGTTTACATAGGAGTGAGGGGAATGTTACGGGAATAGAAAACACCCAAAATTTATAAAGGAGCGTGTAGAACATTATCGGAATAAAACACAGATACTATTTATTAAAACGTGAGGGAAATATTACGGGAATAAAACTCAGACACAATTTAAATAGGGGGGAGGAAATGTTACGTGAATAAAACACAGATACAGTTTACAAAGGAGTGAGGGGAAAGTTACGGGAATAAAACACAGACACAATTTAAACATGGCGGAGGAAATGTTGCGGAATAAAACACAGATACAGTTTACAAAGGAGTAAGTGGAAAGTTAGGGGAATAAAACGGAAATATTACGGGAATAAAACACAGACACAATTTAAACAGGGGGGTGGAAATGTTACGGGAATAAAACAGATAGAGTTTACAAAGGAGTGAGGGGAATGTTACGGGAATAGAAAATACCCAAAATTTATAAAGGAGCATGTAGAACATTATCTGAATAAAACACAGATACTATTTATTAAAACGTGAGGGAAATATTACGGGAATAAAAGTCAGACACAATTTAAATAGGGGGGAGGAAATGTTACGAGAATAAAACACTGATACAGTTTACAAAGGAGTGAGGGGTAAGTTACAGGAATAAAAAGGAAATATTACGGGAATAAAACACAGACACAATTTAAATAGGGGGAGGAAATTTTACGGGAATAAAACACAGCTACAGTTTACAAAGGAGTGCGGGGAATGTTACGGGAATAGAAAGGAAATATTACGGCAATAAAACACAAACACAATTTAAATAGTGGGGAGGAAATGTTACGGACAAAAGCACAGATACAGTTTACAAAGGAGTGAGGGGAATGTTAGGGGACTAAAATGGAAATATAACGGGAATAAAACACAAACACAATTTAAATAGGGGGGAGGAAAAGCTATGGAAATAAAACACAGATACAGTTTACAAAGGAGTGAGGAGAAAGTTACCGGGAATAGAAAATACCCAAAATTTATAAAGGAGAGAGAAGAACATTATCTGAATAAAACACAGATACTATTTATTAAAACGTGAGGGAAATATTACGGGAATAAAACTCAGACACCATTTGAATGGGGGGAGGAAATTTTACGGGAAAAAAACACAGATACAGTTTACAAAGGAGTGAGGGGAAAGTTACGGGAATAAAAAGAAAATATTACGGGAATAAAACCCAAACACAATTTAAATAGGGGGGAGGAAAAGTTATGGAAATAAAACACAGATACAGTTTACAAAGGAGTGAGGAGAAAGTTACCGGGAATAGAAAATACCCAAAATTTATAAAGGAGAGAGAAGAACATTATCTGAATAAAACACAGATACTATTTATTAAAACGTGAGGGAAATATTACGGGAATAAAACTCAGACACAATTTGAATGGGGGGAGGAAATTTTACGGGAATAAAACACAGATACAGTTTACAAAGGAGTGAGGGGAAAGTTACGGGAATAAAAAGGAAATATTACGGGAATAAAACACAAACACAATTTAAATAGGGGGGAGGAAATGTTACGGGAATAAAACACAGATACAGTTTACAAAGGAGTGAGATGAAAGTTAGGGGTATAAAACGGAAATATTACGGGAATAAATCACAGACACAATTTAAATAGGGGGAGGAAATGTTACGGGAATAAAACTCAGATACAGTTTACAAAGGAGTGAGGAGAAAGTTAGGGGACTAAAATGGAAATATAACGGGAATAAAACACAAACACAATTTAAATAGGGGGGAGGAAATGTTACGGGAATAAAACACAGATACTGTTTACAAAGGAGTGAGGAGAAAGTTACCGGGAATAGAAAATACCTAAAATTTATAAAGGAGCGAGTAGAACATTATCTGAATAAAACACAGATACTATTTATTAAAACGTGAGGGAAATATTACGGGAATAAAACTCAGACACCATTTGAATGGGGGGAGGAAATTCTACGGGAAAAAAACACAGATACAGTTTACAAAGGAGTGAGGGGAAAGTTACGGGAATAAAAAGAAAATATTACGGGAATAAAACCCAAACACAATTTAAATAGGGGGGAGGAAATGTTACGGGAATAAAACACAGATACAGTTTACAAAGGAGTGAGTGGAAAGTTAAGGGAATAAAACGGAAATATTACGGGAATAAAACACAGTCGCAATTTAAAAAGGAGGAGGAAATGTTACGGGAATAAAACACAGATACAGTTTACAAAGGAGTGAGGGTAAAGTTACGGGAATAAAACGGAATTATTACGGGAATAAAACACAGACACAATTTAAATAGGGGGGAGCAACTGTTACGGGAATAAAACACAGATACAGTTTACAAAGGAGTGAGGGGAAACTTACGGGAATAGAAAGGAAATATTACGGGAATAAAACACAAACACAATTTAAATATTGGGGGGGAAATGTTACGGACATAAACCACAGATACAGTTTACAAAGGAGTGAGGGGAAAGTTAGCGGAATAAAAAGGAAACATTACGGGAATAAAACACAGACAATTTAAATAGGGGGGAGGAAATGTTACGTGAATAAAACACAGATACAGTTTACAAAGGAGTGAGGGGAAAGTTACGGGAATAAAAAAGAAAAATTACGGGAATAAAACACAGACACAATTTAAACATGGCGGAGGAAATGTTGCGGAATAAAACACAGATACAGTTTACAAAGGAGTAAGTGGAAAGTTAGGGGAATAAAACGGAAATATTACGGGAATAAAACACAGACACAATTTAAACAGGGGGGTGGAAATGTTACGGGAATAAAACAGATACAGTTTACAAAGGAGTGAGGGGAATGTTACGGGAATAGAAAATACCCAAAATTTATAAAGGAGCATGTAGAACATTATCTGAATAAAACACAGATACTATTTATTAAAACGTGAGGGAAATATTACGGGAATAAAAGTCAGACACAATTTAAATAGGGGGGAGGAAATGTTACGAGAATAAAACACTGATACAGTTTACAAAGGAGTGAGGGGTAAGTTACAGGAATAAAAAGGAAATATTACGGGAATAAAACACAGACACAATTTAAATAGGGGGAGGAAATTTTACGGGAATAAAACACAGCTACAGTTTACAAAGGAGTGCGGGGAAAGTTACGGGAATAGAAAGGAAATATTACGGCAATAAAACACAAACACAATTTAAATAGTGGGGAGGAAATGTTACGGACAAAAACACAGATACAGTTTACAAAGGAGTGAGGGGAATGTTAGGGGACTAAAATGGAAATATAACGGGAATAAAACACAAACACAATTTAAATAGGGGGGAGGAAAAGTTATGGAAATAAAACACAGATACAGTTTACAAAGGAGTGAGGAGAAAGTTACCGGGAATAGAAAATACCCAAAATTTATAAAGGAGAGAGAAGAACATTATCTGAATAAAACACAGATACTATTTATTAAAACGTGAGGGAAATATTACGGGAATAAAACTCAGACACAATTTGAATGGGGGGAGGAAATTTTACGGGAATAAAACACAGATACAGTTTACAAAGGAGTGAGGGGAAAGTTACGGGAATAAAAAGGAAATATTACGGGAATAAAACACAAACACAATTTAAATAGGGGGGAGGAAATGTTACGGGAATAAAACACAGATACAGTTTACAAAGGAGTGAGATGAAAGTTAGGGGTATAAAACGGAAATATTACGGGAATAAATCACAGACACAATTTAAATAGGGGGAGGAAATGTTACGGGAATAAAACACAGATACAGTTTACAAAGGAGTGAGGAGAAAGTTAGGGGACTAAAATGGAAATATAACGGGAATAAAACACAAACACAATTTAAATAGGGGGGAGGAAATGTTACGGGAATAAAACACAGATACTGTTTACAAAGGAGTGAGGAGAAAGTTACCGGGAATAGAAAATACCTAAAATTTATAAAGGAGCGAGTAGAACATTATCTGAATAAAACACAGATACTATTTATTAAAACGTGAGGGAAATATTACGGGAATAAAACTCAGACACCATTTGAATGGGGGGAGGAAATTTTACGGGAAAAAAACACAGATACAGTTTACAAAGGAGTGAGGGGAAAGTTACGGGAATAAAAAGAAAATATTACGGGAATAAAACCCAAACACAATTTAAATAGGGGGGAGGAAATGTTACGGGAATAAAACACAGATACAGTTTACAAAGGAGTGAGTGGAAAGTTAAGGGAATAAAACGGAAATATTACGGGAATAAAACACAGTCGCAATTTAAAAAGGAGGAGGAAATGTTACGGGAATAAAACACAGATACAGTTTACAAAGGAGTGAGGGTAAAGTTACGGGAATAAAACGGAATTATTACGGGTATAAAACACAGACACAATTTAAATAGGGGGGAGCAACTGTTACGGGAATAAAACACAGATACAGTTTACAAAGGAGTGAGGGGAAACTTACGGGAATAGAAAGGAAATATTACGGGAATAAAACACAAACACAATTTAAATATTGGGGTGGAAATGTTACGGACATAAACCACAGATACAGTTTACAAAGGAGTGAGGGGAAAGTTAGGGGAATAAAAAGGAAATATTACGGGAATAAAACACAGACAATTTAAATAGGGGGAGGAAATGTTACAGGAATAAAACACAGATACAGTTTACATAGGAGTGAGGGGAATGTTACGGGATTAGAAAACACCCAAAATTTATAAAGGAGCGTGTAGAACATTATCGGAATAAAACACAGATACTATTTATTAAAACGTGAGGGAAATATTACGGGAATAAAACTCAGACACAATTTAAATAGGGGGGAGGAAATGTTACGTGAATAAAACACAGATACAGTTTACAAAGGAGTGAGGGGAAAGTTACGGGAATAAAACACAGACACAATTTAAACATGGCGGAGGAAATGTTGCGGAATAAAACACAGATACAGTTTACAAAGGAGTAAGTGGAAAGTTAGGGGAATAAAACGGAAATATTACGGGAATAAAACACAGACACAATTTAAACAGGGGGGTGGAAATGTTACGGGAATAAAACAGATAGAGTTTACAAAGGAGTGAGGGGAATGTTACGGGAATAGAAAATACCCAAAATTTATAAAGGAGCATGTAGAACATTATCTGAATAAAACACAGATACTATTTATTAAAACGTGAGGGAAATATTACGGGAATAAAAGTCAGACACAATTTAAATAGGGGGGAGGAAATGTTATGAGAATAAAACACTGATACAGTTTACAAAGGAGTGAGGGGTAAGTTACAGGAATAAAAAGGAAATATTACGGGAATAAAACACAGACACAATTTAAATAGGGGGAGGAAATTTTACGGGAATAAAACACAGCTACAGTTTACAAAGGAGTGCGGGGAATGTTACGGGAATAGAAAGGAAATATTGCGGCAATAAAACACAAACACAATTTAAATAGTGGGGAGGAAATGTTACGGACAAAAGCACAGATACAGTTTACAAAGGAGTGAGGGGAATGTTAGGGGACTAAAATGGAAATATAACGGGAATAAAACACAAACACAATTTAAATAGGGGGGAGGAAAAGCTATGGAAATAAAACACAGATACAGTTTACAAAGGAGTGAGGAGAAAGTTACCGGGAATAGAAAATACCCAAAATTTATAAAGGAGAGAGAAGAACATTATCTGAATAAAACACAGATACTATTTATTAAAACGTGAGGGAAATATTACGGGAATAAAACTCAGACACAATTTGAATGGGGGGAGGAAATTTTACGGGAATAAAACACAGATACAGTTTACAAAGGAGTGAGGGGAAAGTTACGGAAATAGAAAATACCCAAAATTTTTAAAGGAGCGAGCAGAACATTATCTGAATAAAACAGAGATACTATTTATTAAAACGCGAGGGAAATATTACGGGAATAAAACTCAGACACAATTTAAATAGGGGGAGGAAATGTTACGGGAATAAAACACAGATACAGTTTACAAAGGAGTGAGGAGAAAGTTAGGGGACTAAAATGGAAATATAACGGGAATAAAACACAAACACAATTTAAATAGGGGGGAGGAAATGTTACGGGAATAAAACTCAGACACAATTTGAATGGGGGGAGGAACTTTTACGGGAAAAAAACACAGATACAGTTTACAAAGGAGTGAGGGGAAATTTACGGGAATAAAAAGGAAATATTACGGGAATAAAACCCAAACACAATTTAAATAGGGGGGAGGAAATGTTACGGGAATAAAACACAGATACAGTTTACAAAGGAGTGAGGGGAAAGTTACGGGAATAGAAAATACCCAAAATTTATAAAGGAGCGAGTAGAACATTATCTGAATAAAACACAGATACTATTTATTAAAGCGTGAGGGAAATATTATGGGAATAAAACTCAGACACAATTTAAATAGGGGGGAGGAAATGTTACGGGAATAAAACACAGACACAATTTAAACAGGGGGGAGAAAATGTTGCCGAATAAAACACAGATACAATTTACAAAGGAGTGAGTGGAAAGTTAGGGGAATAAAACGGAAATATTACGGGAATAAAACACAGACACAATTTAAACAGGGGGGAGGAAATGTTGCGGAATAAAACACAGATACAATTTACAAAGGAGTGAGTGGAAAGTTAGGGGAATAAAACGGAAATATTACGGGAATAAAACACAGTCGCAATTTAAAAAGGAGGAGGAAATGTTACGGGAATAAAACACAGATACAGTTTACAAAGGAGTGAGGGTAAAGTTACAGGAATAAAACGGAATTATTACGGGAATAAAACACAGACACAATTTAAATAGGGGGAGCAACTGTTACGGGAATAAAACACAGATACAGTTTACAAAGGAGTGAGGGGAAACTTACGGGAAATGAAAATACCCAAAATTTATAAAGGATCGTGTAGAACATTATCTGAATAAAACACAGATACTATTTATTACAACGTGAGGGAAATATTACGGGAATAAAAGTCAGACACAATTTAAATAGGGGGGTGGAAATGTTACGAGAATAAAACACTGATACAGTTTACAAAGGAGTTAGGGGAAAGTTACGGGAAAATAAGGAAATATTACGGGAATAAAACACAGACACAATCTAAATAGGGGGAGGAAATGTAACGGGAATAAAACACAGATACAGTTTACAAACGAGTGAGGTGAAAGTTAGGGGAATAAAAAGGAAATATTACGGGAATAAAACACAGACACAATTTATAAAGGGGGGAGGAAATGTTACGGGGATAAAACACAGATACAGTTTACAAAGGAATGAGGGGAAAGTTACAGGAATAAAAATTACCCAAAATTTATAAAGGCTTGAGGGAAATATTACCGGAATAAACCACATACACAATTTATAAAGGAAAATGGAAAAGTTACGCGAATAAAACACACATACAATTTATAAAAAGAAAGGATAACTTTAGAGGAATAAAACGCAGACACAATTTAAAAAGGGCCGAGGAAATGTTACGGACATAAAACACAGATACAGTTTACAAAGGAGTTACGGGAAAGTTACGGGAATAAAAAGGAAATATTACGGGAATAAAACACAGACACAATTTAAACAGGGGGGTGGAAACGTTACTGGAATAAAACAAATACAGTTTACAAAGGAGTGAGGGGAATGTTACGGGAATAGAAAACACCCAAAATTTATAAAGGAGCGTGTAGAACATTATCGGAATAAAACACAGATACTATTTGTTAAAACGTGAGGGAAATATTACAGGAATAAAACTCAGACACAATTTAAATAGGGGGGAGGAAATGTTACGTGAAAAAAACACAGATACAGTTTACAAAGGAGTGAGGGGAAAGTTACGGGAATAAAAAAGAAAAATTACGGGAATAAAACACAGACACAATTTAAACATGGCGGAGGAAATGTTGCGGAATAAAACACAGATACAGTTTACAAAGGAGTAAGTGGAAAGTTAGGGGAATAAAACGGAAATATTACGGGAATAAAACACAGACACAATTTAAACATTTAAACAGGGGGGTGGAAATGTTACGGGAATAAAACAGATACAGTTTACAAAGGAGTGAGGGGAATGTTACGGGAATAGAAAATACCCAAAATTTATAAAGGAGCATGTAGAACATTATCTGAATAAAACACAGATACTATTTATTAAAACGTGAGGGAAATATTACGGGAATAAAAGTCAGACACAATTTAAATAGGGGGGAGGAAATGTTACGAGAATAAAACACTGATACAGTTTACAAAGGAGTGAGGGGTAAGTTACAGGAATAAAAAGGAAATATTACGGGAATAAAACACAGACACAATTTAAATAGGGGGAAGAAATTTTACGGGAATAAAACACAGCTACAGTTTACAAAGGAGTGCGGGGAAAGTTACGGGAATAGAAAGGAAATATTACGGCAATAAAACACAAACACAATTTAAATAGTGGGGAGGAAATGTTACGGACAAAAGCACAGATACAGTTTACAAAGGAGTGAGGGGAATGTTAGGGGACTAAAATGGAAATATAACGGGAATAAAACACAAACACAATTTAAATAGGGGGGAGGAAAAGTTATGGAAATAAAACACAGATACAGTTTACAAAGGAGTGAGGAGAAAGTTACCGGGAATAGAAAATACCCAAAATTTATAAAGGAGAGAGAAGAACATTATCTGAATAAAACACAGATACTATTTATTAAAACGTGAGGGAAATATTACCGGAATAAAACTCAGACACAATTTGAATGGGGGGAGGAAATTTTACGGGAATAAAACACAGATACAGTTTACAAAGGAGTGAGGGGAAAGTTACGGGAATAAAAAGTAAATATTACGGGAATAAAACACAAACACAATTTAAATAGGGGGGAGGAAATGTTACGGGAATAAAACACAGATACAGTTTACAAAGGAGTGAGATGAAAGTTAGGGGTATAAAACGGAAATATTACGGGAATAAATCACAGACACAATTTAAATAGGGGGAGGAAATGTTACGGGAATAAAACACAGATACAGTTTACAAAGGAGTGAGGAGAAAGTTAGGGGACTAAAATGGAAATATAACGGGAATAAAACACCAACACAATTTAAATAGGGGGGAGGAAATATTACGGGAATAAAACACAGATACTGTTTACAAAGGAGTGAGGAGAAAGTTACCGGGAATAGAAAATACCCAAAATTTATAAAGGAGCGAGTAGAACATTATCTGAATAAAACACAGATACTATTTATTAAAACGTGAGGGAAATATTACGGGAATAAAACTCAGACACCATTTGAATGGGGGGAGGAAATTTTACGGGAAAAAAACACAGATACAGTTTACAAAGGAGTGAGGGGAAAGTTACGGGAATAAAAAGAAAATATTACGGGAATAAAACCCAAACAAAATTTAAATAGGGGGGAGGAAATGTTACGGGAATAAAACACAGATACAGTTTACAAAGGAGTGAGTGGAAAGTTAAGGGAATAAAACGGAAATATTACGGGAATAAAACACAGTCGCAATTTAAAAAGGAGGAGGAAATGTTACGGGAATAAAACACAGATACAGTTTACAAAGGAGTGAGGGTAGAGTTACGGGAATAAAACGGAATTATTACGGGAATAAAACACAGACACAATTTAAATAGGGGGGAGCAACTGTTACGGGAATAAAACACAGATACAGTTTACAAAGGAGTGAGGGGAAACTTACGGGAATAGAAAGGAAATATTACGGGAATAAAACACAAACACAATTTAAATATTGGGGGGGAAATGTTACGGTAATAAACCACAGATACAGTTTACAAAGGAGTGAGGGGAAAGTTAGGGGAATAAAAAGGAATTATTACGGGAATAAAACACAGACAATTTAAATAGGGGGAGGAAATGTTACAGGAATAAAACACAGATACAGTTTACATAGGAGTGAGGGGAATGTTACGGGAATAGAAAACACCCAAAATTTATAAAGGAGCGTGTAGAACATTATCGGAATAAAACACAGATACTATTTATTAAAACGTGAGGGAAATATTACGGGAATAAAACTCAGACACAATTTAAATAGGGGGGAGGAAATGTTACGTGAATAAAACACAGATACAGTTTACAAAGGAGTGAGGGGAAAGTTACGGGAATAAAAAAGAAAAATTACGGGAATAAAACACAGACACAATTTAAACATGGCGGAGGAAATGTTGCGGAATAAAACACAGATACAGTTTACAAAGGAGTAAGTGGAAAGTTAGGGGAATAAAACGGAAATATTACGGGAATAAAACACAGACACAATTTAAACAGGGGGGTGGAAATGTTACGGGAATAAAACAGATACAGTTTACAAAGGAGTGAGGGGAATGTTACGGGAATAGAAAATACCCAAAATTTATAAAGGAGCATGTAGAACATTATCTGAATAAAACACAGATACTATTTATTAAAACGTGAGGGAAATATTACGGGAATAAAAGTCAGACACAATTTAAATAGGGGGGAGGAAATGTTACGAGAATAAAACACTGATACTGTTTACAAAGGAGTGAGGGGTAAGTTACAGGAATAAAAAGGAAATATTACGGGAATAAAACACAGACACAATTTAAATAGGGGGAGGAAATTTTACGGGAATAAAACACAGCTACAGTTTACAAAGGAGTGCGGGGAATGTTACGGGAATAGAAAGGAAACATTACGGCAATAAAACACAAACACAATTTAAATAGTGGGGAGGAAATGTTACGGACAAAAGCACAGATACAGTTTACAAAGGAGTGAGGGGAATGTTAGGGGACTAAAATGGAAATATAACGGGAATAAAACACAAACACAATTTAAATAGGGGGGAGGAAAATTTATGGAAATAAAACACAGATACAGTTTACAAAGGAGTGAGGAGAAAGTTACCGGGAATAGAAAATACCCAAAATTTATAAAGGAGAGAGAAGAACATTATCTGAATAAAACACAGATACTATTTATTAAAACGTGAGGGAAATATTACGGGAATAAAACTCAGACACAATTTGAATGGGGGGAGGAAATTTTACGGGAATAAAACACAGATACAGTTTACAAAGGAGTGAGGGGAAAGTTACGGGAATAAAAAGGAAATATTACGGGAATAAAACACAAACACAATTTAAATAGGGGGGAGGAAATGTTACGGGAATAAAACACAGATACTGTTTACAAAGGAGTGAGGAGAAAGTTACCGGGAATAGAAAATACCCAAAATTTATAAAGGAGCGAGTAGAACATTATCTGAATAAAACACAGATACTATTTATTAAAACGTGAGGGAAATATTACGGGAATAAAACTCAGACACCATTTGAATGGGGGGAGGAAATTTTACGGGAAAAAAACACAGATACAGTTTACAAAGGAGTGAGGGGAAAGTTACGGGAATAAAAAGAAAATATTACGGGAATAAAACCCAAACACAATTTAAATAGGGGGGAGGAAATGTTACGGGAATAAAACACAGATACAGTTTACAAAGGAGTGAGGGGAAAGTTAGGGGAATAAAAAGGAAATATTACGGGAATAAAACACAGACAATTTAAATAGGGGGAGGAAATGTTACAGGAATAAAACACAGATACAGTTTACATAGGAGTGAGGGGAATGTTACGGGAATAGAAAACACCCAAAATTTATAAAGGAGCGTGTAGAACATTATCGGAATAAAACACAGATACTATTTATTAAAACGTGAGGGAAATATTACGGGAATAAAACTCAGACACAATTTAAATAGGGGGGAGGAAATGTTACGAGAATAAAACACAGATACAGTTTACAAAGGAGTGAGGGGAAAGTTACGGGAATAAAACACAGACACAATTTAAACATGGCGGAGGAAATGTTGCGGAATAAAACACAGATACAGTTTACAAAGGAGTAAGTGGAAAGTTAGGGGAATAAAACGGAAATATTACGGGAATAAAACACAGACACAATTTAAACAGGGGGGTGGAAATGTTACGGGAATAAAACAGATACAGTTTACAAAGGAGTGAGGGGAATGTTACGGGAATAGAAAATACCCAAAATTTATAAAGGAGCATGTAGAACATTATCTGAATAAAACACAGATACTATTTATTAAAACGTGAGGGAAATATTACGGGAATAAAAGTCAGACACAATTTAAATAGGGGGGAGGAAATGTTACGAGAATAAAACACTGATACAGTTTACAAAGGAGTGAGGGGTAAGTTACAGGAATAAAAAGGAAATATTACGGGAATAAAACACAGACACAATTTAAATAGGGGGAGGAAATTTTACGGGAATAAAACACAGCTACAGTTTACAAAGGAGTGCGGGGAATGTTACGGGAATAGAAAGGAAATATTACGGCAATAAAACACAAACACAATTTAAATAGTGGGGAGGAAATGTTACGGACAAAAGCACAGATACAGTTTACAAAGGAGTGAGGGGAATGTTAGGGGACTAAAATGGAAATATAACGGGAATAAAACACAAACACAATTTAAATAGGGGGGAGGAAAAGCTATGGAAATAAAACACAGATACAGTTTACAAAGGAGTGAGGAGAAAGTTACCGCGAATAGAAAATACCCAAAATTTATAAAGGAGAGAGAAGAACATTATCTGAATAAAACACAGATACTATTTATTAAAACGTGAGGGAAATATTACGGGAATAAAACTCAGACACAATTTGAATGGGGGGAGGAAATTTTACGGGAATAAAACACAGATACAGTTTACAAAGGAGTGAGGGGAAAGTTACGGGAATAAAAAGGAAATATTACGGGAATAAAACACAAACACAATTTAAATAGGGGGGAGGAAATGTTACGGGAATAAAACACAGATACAGTTTACAAAGGAGTGAAATGAAAGTTAGGGGTATAAAACGGAAATATTACGGGAATAAATCACAGACACAATTTAAATAGGGGGAGGAAATGTTACGGGAATAAAACACAGATACAGTTTACAAAGGAGTGAGGAGAAAGTTAGGGGACTAAAATGGAAATATAACGGGAATAAAACACAAACACAATTTAAATAGGGGGGAGGAAATGTTACGGGAATAAAACTCAGACACAATTTGAATGGGGGGAGGAACTTTTACGGGAAAAAAACACAGATACAGTTTACAAAGGAGTGAGGGGAAATTTACGGGAATAAAAAGGAAATATTACGGGAATAAAACCCAAACACAATTTAAATAGGGGGGAGGAAATGTTACGGGAATAAAACACAGATACAGTTTACAAAGGAGTGAGGGGAAAGTTACGGGAATAGAAAATACCCAAAATTTATAAAGGAGCGAGTAGAACATTATCTGAATAAAACACAGATACTATTTATTAAAACGTGAGGGAAATATTACGGGAATAAAACTCAGACACAATTTAAATAGGGGGGAGGAAATGTTACGGGAATAAAACACAGACACAATTTAAACAGGGGGGAGAAAATGTTGCCGAATAAAACACAGATACAATTTACAAAGGAGTGAGTGGAAAGTTAGGGGAATAAAACGGAAATATTACGGGAATAAAACACAGACACAATTTAAACAGGGGGGAGGAAATGTTGCGGAATAAAACACAGATACAATTTACAAAGGAGTGAGTGGAAAGTTAGGGGAATAAAACGGAAATATTACGGGAATAAAACACAGTCGCAATTTAAAAAGGAGGAGGAAATGTTACGGGAATAAAACACAGATACAGTTTACAAAGGAGTGAGGGTAAAGTTACAGGAATAAAACGGAATTATTACGGGAATAAAACACAGACACAATTTAAATAGGGGGAGCAACTGTTACGGGAATAAAACACAGATACAGTTTACAAAGGAGTGAGGGGAAACTTACGGGAAATGAAAATACCCAAAATTTATCAAGGATCGTGTAGAACATTATCTGAATAAAACACAGATACTATTTATTACAACGTGAGGGAAATATTACGGGAATAAAAGTCAGACACAATTTAAATAGGGGGGTGGAAATGTTACGAGAATAAAACACTGATACAGTTTACAAAAGAGTTAGGGGAAAGTTACGGGAAAATAAGGAAATATTACGGGAATAAAACACAGACACAATCTAAATAGGGGGAGGAAATGTAACGGGAATAAAACACAGATACAGTTTACAAACGAGTGAGGTGAAAGTTAGGGGAATAAAACGGAAATATTACGGAAATAAAACACAGACACAATTTAAATAGGGGGAGGAAATGTTACGGGAATAAAACACAGATACAGTTAACAAAGGAGTGAGGGGTAAGTTACGGGAATAAAAAGGAAATATTACGGGAATAAAACACAGACACAATTTATAAAGGGGGGAGGAAATGTTACGGGGATAAAACACAGATACAGTTTACAAAGGAATGAGGGGAAAGTTACAGGAATAAAAATTACCCAAAATTTATAAAGGCTTGAGGGAAATATTACCGGAATAAACCACATACACAATTTATAAAGGAAAATGGAAAAGTTACGCGAATAAAACACACATACAATTTATAAAAAGAAAGGATAACTTTAGAGGAATAAAACGCAGACACAATTTAAAAAGGGCCGAGGAAATGTTACGGACATAAAACACAGATACAGTTTACAAAGGAGTTACGGGAAAGTTATGGGAATAAAAAGGAAATATTACGGGAATAAAACACAGACACAATTTAAACAGGGGGGTGGAAACGTTACTGGAATAAAACAAATACAGTTTACAAAGGAGTGAGGGGAATGTTACGGGAATAGAAAACACCCAAAATTTATAAAGGAGCGTGTAGAACATTATCGGAATAAAACACAGATACTATTTATTAAAACGTGAGGGAAATATTACGGGAATAAAACTCAGAGACAATTTAAATAGGGGGGAGGAAATGTTACGTGAAAAAAACACAGATACAGTTTACAAAGGAGTGAGGGGAAAGTTACGGGAATAAAAAAGAAAAATTACGGGAATAAAACACAGACACAATTTAAACATGGCGGAGGAAATGTTGCGGAATAAAACACAGATACAGTTTACAAAGGAGTAAGTGGAAAGTTAGGGGAATAAAACGGAAATATTACGGGAATAAAACACAGACACAATTTAAACAGGGGGGTGGAAATGTTACGGGAATAAGACAGATACAGTTTACAAAGGAGTGAGGGGAACGTTACGGGAATAGAAAATACCCAAAATTTATAAAGGAGCATGTAGAACATTATCTGAATAAAACACAGATACTATTTATTAAAACGTGAGTGAAATATTACGGGAATAAAAGTCAGACACAATTTAAATAGGGGGGAGGAAATGTTACGGGATAAAACACAGATACAGTTTACAAAGGAGTGAGGGGAAACTTACGGGAAATGAAAACACCCAAAATTTATAAAGGATCGTGTAGAACATTATCTGAATAAAACACAGATACTATTTATTACAACGTGAGGGAAATATTACGGGAATAAAAGTCAGACACAATTTAAATAGGGGGGTGGAAATGTTACGAGAATAAAACACTGATACAGTTTACAAAAGAGTTAGGGGAAAGTTACGGGAAAATAAGGAAATATTACGGGAATAAAACACAGACACAATCTAAATAGGGGGAGGAAATGTAACGGGAATAAAACACAGATACAGTTTACAAACGAGTGAGGTGAAAGTTAGGGGAATAAAACGGAAATATTACGGAAATAAAACACAGACACAATTTAAATAGGGGGAGGAAATGTTACGGGAATAAAACACAGATACAGTTAACAAAGGAGTGAGGGGTAAGTTACGGGAATAAAAAGGAAATATTACGGGAATAAAACACAGACACAATTTATAAAGGGGGGAGGAAATGTTACGGGGATAAAACACAGATACAGTTTACAAAGGAATGAGGGGAAAGTTACAGGAATAAAAATTACCCAAAATTTATAAAGGCTTGAGGGAAATATTACCGGAATAAACCACATACACAATTTATAAAGGAAAATGGAAAAGTTACGCGAATAAAACACACATACAATTTATAAAAAGAAAGGATAACTTTAGAGGAATAAAACGCAGACACAATTTAAAAAGGGCCGAGGAAATGTTACGGACATAAAACACAGATACAGTTTACAAAGGAGTTACGGGAAAGTTACGGGAATAAAAAGGAAATATTACGGGAATAAAACACAGACACAATTTAAACAGGGGGGTGGAAACGTTACTGGAATAAAACAAATACAGTTTACAAAGGAGTGAGGGGAATGTTACGGGAATAGAAAACACCCAAAATTTATAAAGGAGCGTGTAGAACATTATCGGAATAAAACACAGATACTATTTATTAAAACGTGAGGGAAATATTACGGGAATAAAACTCAGAGACAATTTAAATAGGGGGGAGGAAATGTTACGTGAAAAAAACACAGATACAGTTTACAAAGGAGTGAGGGGAAAGTTACAGGAATAAAACGGAATTATTACGGGAATAAAACACAGACACAATTTAAATAGGGGGAGCAACTGTTACGGGAATAAAACACAGATACAGTTTACAAAGGAGTGAGGGGAAACTTACGGGAAATGAAAATACCCAAAATTTATCAAGGATCGTGTAGAACATTATCTGAATAAAACACAGATACTATTTATTACAACGTGAGGGAAATATTACGGGAATAAAAGTCAGACACAATTTAAATAGGGGGGTGGAAATGTTACGAGAATAAAACACTGATACAGTTTACAAAAGAGTTAGGGGAAAGTTACGGGAAAATAAGGAAATATTACGGGAATAAAACACAGACACAATCTAAATAGGGGGAGGAAATGTAACGGGAATAAAACACAGATACAGTTTACAAACGAGTGAGGTGAAAGTTAGGGGAATAAAACGGAAATATTACGGAAATAAAACACAGACACAATTTAAATAGGGGGAGGAAATGTTACGGGAATAAAACACAGATACAGTTAACAAAGGAGTGAGGGGTAAGTTACGGGAATAAAAAGGAAATATTACGGGAATAAAACACAGACACAATTTATAAAGGGGGGAGGAAATGTTACGGGGATAAAACACAGATACAGTTTACAAAGGAATGAGGGGAAAGTTACAGGAATAAAAATTACCCAAAATTTATAAAGGCTTGAGGGAAATATTACCGGAATAAACCACATACACAATTTATAAAGGAAAATGGAAAAGTTACGCGAATAAAACACACATACAATTTATAAAAAGAAAGGATAACTTTAGAGGAATAAAACGCAGACACAATTTAAAAAGGGCCGAGGAAATGTTACGGACATAAAACACAGATACAGTTTACAAAGGAGTTACGGGAAAGTTATGGGAATAAAAAGGAAATATTACGGGAATAAAACACAGACACAATTTAAACAGGGGGGTGGAAACGTTACTGGAATAAAACAAATACAGTTTACAAAGGAGTGAGGGGAATGTTACGGGAATAGAAAACACCCAAAATTTATAAAGGAGCGTGTAGAACATTATCGGAATAAAACACAGATACTATTTATTAAAACGTGAGGGAAATATTACGGGAATAAAACTCAGAGACAATTTAAATAGGGGGGAGGAAATGTTACGTGAAAAAAACACAGATACAGTTTACAAAGGAGTGAGGGGAAAGTTACGGGAATAAAAAAGAAAAATTACGGGAATAAAACACAGACACAATTTAAACATGGCGGAGGAAATGTTGCGGAATAAAACACAGATACAGTTTACAAAGGAGTAAGTGGAAAGTTAGGGGAATAAAACGGAAATATTACGGGAATAAAACACAGACGCAATTTAAACAGGGGGGTGGAAATGTTACGGGAATAAGACAGATACAGTTTACAAAGGAGTGAGGGGAACGTTACGGGAATAGAAAATACCCAAAATTTATAAAAGAGCATGTAGAACATTATCTGAATAAAACACAGATACTATTTATTAAAACGTGAGTGAAATATTACGGGAATAAAAGTCAGACACAATTTAAATAGGGGGGAGGAAATGTTACGGGAATAAAACACAGATACAGTTTACAAAGGAGTGAGGGGAAACTTACGGGAAATGAAAACACCCAAAATTTATAAAGGATCGTGTAGAACATTATCTGAATAAAACACAGATACTATTTATTACAACGTGAGGGAAATATTACTGGAATAAAAGTCAGACACAATTTAAATAGGGGGGTGGAAATGTTACGAGAATAAAACACTGATACAGTTTACAAAAGAGTTAGGGGAAAGTTACGGGAAAATAAGGAAATATTACGGGAATAAAACACAGACACAATCTAAATAGGGGGAGGAAATGTAACGGGAATAAAACACAGATACAGTTTACAAACGAGTGAGGTGAAAGTTAGGGGAATAAAACGGAAATATTACGGAAATAAAACACAGACACAATTTAAATAGGGGAGGAAATGTTACGGGAATAAAACACAGATACAGTTAACAAAGGAGTGAGGGGTAAGTTACGGGAATAAAAAGGAAATATTACGGGAATAAAACACAGACACAATTTATAAAGGGGGGAGGAAATGTTACGGGGATAAAACACAGATACAGTTTACAAAGGAATGAGGGGAAAGTTACAGGAATAAAAATTACCCAAAATTTATAAAGGCTTGAGGGAAATATTACCGGAATAAACCACATACACAATTTATAAAGGAAAATGGAAAAGTTACGCGAATAAAACACACATACAATTTATAAAAAGAAAGGATAACTTTAGAGGAATAAAACGCAGACACAATTTAAAAAGGGCCGAGGAAATGTTACGGACATAAAACACAGATACAGTTTACAAAGGAGTTACGGGAAAGTTACGGGAATAAAAAGGAAATATTACGGGAATAAAACACAGACACAATTTAAACAGGGGGGTGGAAACGTTACTGGAATAAAACAAATACAGTTTACAAAGGAGTGAGGGGAATGTTACGGGAATAGAAAACACCCAAAATTTATAAAGGAGCGTGTAGAACATTATCGGAATAAAACACAGATACTATTTATTAAAACGTGAGGGAAATATTACGGGAATAAAACTCAGAGACAATTTAAATAGGGGGGAGGAAATGTTACGTGAAAAAAACACAGATACAGTTTACAAAGGAGTGAGGGGAAAGTTACGGGAATAAAAAAGAAAAATTACGGGAATAAAACACAGACACAATTTAAACATGGCGGAGGAAATGTTGCGGAATAAAACACAGATACAGTTTACAAAGGAGTAAGTGGAAAGTTAGGGGAATAAAACGGAAATATTACGGGAATAAAACACAGACACAATTTAAACAGGGGGGTGGAAATGTTACGGGAATAAGACAGATACAGTTTACAAAGGAGTGAGGGGAATGTTACGGGAATAGAAAATACCCAAAATTTATAAAGGAGCATGTAGAACATTATCTGAATAAAACACAGATACTATTTATTAAAACGTGAGTGAAATATTACGGGAATAAAAGTCAGACACAATTTAAATAGGGGGGAGGAAATGTTACGAGAATAAAACACTGATACAGTTTACAAAGGAGTGAGGGGTAAGTTACAGGAATAAAAATGAAATATTACGGGAATAAAACACAGACACAATTTAAATAGGGGGAGGAAATTTTACGGGAATAAAACACAGCTACAGTTTACAAAGGAGTGCGGGGAAAGTTACGGGAATAGAAAGGAAATATTACGGCAATAAAACACAAACACAATTTAAATAGTGGGGAGGAAATGTTACGGACAAAAGCACAGATACAGTTTACAAAGGAGTGAGGGGAATGTTAGGGGACTAAAATGGAAATATAACGGGAATAAAACACAAACACAATTTAAATAGGGGGGAGGAAAAGTTATGGAAATAAAACACAGATACAGTTTACAAAGGAGTGAGGAGAAAGTTACCGGGAATAGAAAATACCCAAAATTTATAAAGGAGAGAGAAGAACATTATCTGAATAAAACACAGATACTATTTATTAAAACGTGAGGGAAATATTACGGGAATAAAACTCAGACACAATTTGAATGGGGGGAGGAAATTTTACGGGAATAAAACACAGATACAGTTTACAAAGGAGTGAGGGGAAAGTTACGGGAATAAAAAGGAAATATTACGGGAATAAAACACAAACACAATTTAAATAGGGGGGAGGAAATGTTACGGGAATAAAACACAGATACAGTTTACAAAGGAGTGAGATGAAAGTTAGGGGTATAAAACGGAAATATTACGGGAATAATTCACAGACACAATTTAAATAGGGGGAGGAAATGTTACGGGAATAAAACACAGATACAGTTTACAAAGGAGTGAGGAGAAAGTTAGGGGACTAAAATGGAAATATAACGGGAATAAAACACAAACACAATTTAAATAGGGGGGAGGAAATGTTACGGGAATAAAACACAGATACTGTTTACAAAGGAGTGAGGAGAAAGTTACCGGGAATAGAAAATACCCAAAATTTATAAAGGAGCGAGTAGAACATTATCTGAATAAAACACAGATACTATTTATTAAAACGTGAGGGAAATATTACGGGAATAAAACTCAGACACAATTTGAATGGGGGGAGGAAATTTTACGGGAAAAAAACACAGATACAGTTTACAAAGGAGTGAGGGGAAAGTTACGGGAATAAAAAGAAAATATTACGGGAATAAAACCCAAACACAATTTAAATAGCGGGGAGGAAATGTTACGGGAATAAAACACAGATACAGTTTACAAAGGAGTGAGTGGAAAGTTAAGGGAATAAAACGGAAATATTACGGGAATAAAACACAGTCGCAATTTAAAAAGGAGGAGGAAATGTTACGGGAATAAAACACAGATACAGTTTACAAAGGAGTGAGGGTAGAGTTACGGGAATAAAACGGAATTATTACGGGAATAAAACACAGACACAATTTAAATAGGGGGGAGCAACTGTTACGGGAATAAAACACAGATACAGTTTACAAAGGAGTGAGGGGAAACTTACGGGAATAGAAAGGAAATATTACGGGAATAAAACACAAACACAATTTAAATATTGGGGGGGAAATGTTACGGACATAAACCACAGATACAGTTTACAAAGGAGTGAGGGGAAAGTTAGGGGAATAAAAAGGAATTATTACGGGAATAAAACACAGACAATTTAAATAGGGGGAGGAAATGTTACAGGAATAAAACACAGATACAGTTTACATAGGAGTGAGGGGAATGTTACGGGAATAGAAAACACCCAAAATTTATAAAGGAGCGTGTAGAACATTATCGGAATAAAACACAGATACTATTTATTAAAACGTGAGGGAAATATTACGGGAATAAAACTCAGACACAATTTAAATAGGGGGGAGGAAATGTTACGTGAATAAAACACAGATACAGTTTACAAAGGAGTGAGGGGAAAGTTACGGGAATAAAAAAGAAAAATTACGGGAATAAAACACACACAATTTAAACATGGCGGAGGAAATGTTGCGGAATAAAACACAGATACAGTTTACAAAGGAGTAAGTGGAAAGTTAGGGGAATAAAACGGAAATATTACGGGAATAAAACACAGACACAATTTAAACAGGGGGGTGGAAATGTTACGGGAATAAAACAGATACAGTTTACAAAGGAGTCAGGGGAATGTTACGGGAATAGAAAATACCCAAAATTTATAAAGGAGCATGTAGAACATTATCTGAATAAAACACAGATACTATTTATTAAAACGTGAGGGAAATATTACGGGAATAAAAGTCAGACACAATTTAAATAGGGGGGAGGAAATGTTACGAGAATAAAACACTGATACAGTTTACAAAGGAGTGAGGGGTAAGTTACAGGAATAAAAAGGAAATATTACGGGAATAAAACACAGACACAATTTAACTAGGGGGAGGAAATTTTACGGAAATAAAACACAGCTACAGTTTACAAAGGAGTGCGGGGAATGTTACGGGAATAGAAAGGAAATATTACGGCAATAAAACACAAACACAATTTAAATAGTGGGGAGGAAATGTTACGGACAAAAGCACAGATACAGTTTACAAAGGAGTGAGGGGAATGTTAGGGGACTAAAATGGAAATATAACGGGAATAAAACACAAACACAATTTAAATAGGGGGGAGGAAAATTTATGGAAATAAAACACAGATACAGTTTACAAAGGAGTGTGGAGAAAGTTACCGGGAATAGAAAATACCCAAAATTTATAAAGGAGAGAGAAGAACATTATCTGAATAAAACACAGATACTATTTATTAAAACGTGAGGGAAATATTACGGGAATAAAACTCAGACACAATTTGAATGGGGGGAGGAAATTTTACGGGAATAAAACACAGATACAGTTTACAAAGGAGTGAGGGGAAAGTTACGGGAATAAAAAGGAAATATTACGGGAATAAAACACAAACACAATTTAAATAGGGGGGAGGAAATGTTACGGGAATAAAACACAGATACTGTTTACAAAGGAGTGAGGAGAAAGTTACCGGGAATAGAAAATACCCAAAATTTATAAAGGAGCGAGTAGAACATTATCTGAATAAAACACAGATACTATTTATTAAAACGTGAGGGAAATATTACGGGAATAAAACTCAGACACCATTTGAATGGGGGGAGGAAATTTTACGGGAAAAAAACACAGATACAGTTTACAAAGGAGTGAGGGGAAAGTTACGGGAATAAAAAGAAAATATTACGGGAATAAAACCCAAACACAATTTAAATAGGGGGGAGGAAATGTTACGGGAATAAAACACAGATACAGTTTACAAAGGAGTGAGTGGAAAGTTAAGGGAATAAAACGGAAATATTACGGGAATAAAACACAGTCGCAATTTAAAAAGGAGGAGGAAATGTTACGGGAATAAAACACAGATACAGTTTACAAAGGAGTGAGGGTAAGGTTACGGGAATAAAACGGAATTATTACGGGAATAAAACTCAGACACAATTTGAATGGGGGGAGGAACTTTTACGGGAAAAAAACACAGATACAGTTTACAAAGGAGTGAGGGGAAATTTACGGGAATAAAAAGGAAATATTACGGGAATAAAACCCAAACACAATTTAAATAGGGGGGAGGAAATGTTACGGGAATAAAACACAGATACAGTTTACAAAGGAGTGAGGGGAAAGTTACGGGAATAGAAAATACCCAAAATTTATAAAGGAGCGAGTAGAACATTATCTGAATAAAACACAGATACTATTTATTAAAACGTGAGGGAAATATTACGGGAATAAAACTCAGACACAATTTAAATAGGGGGGAGGAAATGTTACGGGAATAAAACACAGACACAATTTAAACAGGGGGGAGAAAATGTTGCCGAATAAAACACAGATACAATTTACAAAGGAGTGAGTGGAAAGTTAGGGGAATAAAACGGAAATATTACGGGAATAAAACACAGACACAATTTAAACAGGGGGGAGGAAATGTTGCGGAATAAAACACAGATACAATTTGCAAAGGAGTGAGTGGAAAGTTAGGGGAATAAAACGGAAATATTACGGGAATAAAACACAGTCGCAATTTAAAAAGGAGGAGGAAATGTTACGGGAATAAAACACAGATACAGTTTACAAAGGAGTGAGGGTAAAGTTACAGGAATAAAACGGAATTATTACGGGAATAAAACACAGACACAATTTAAATAGGGGGAGCAACTGTTACGGGAATAAAACACAGATACAGTTTACAAAGGAGTGAGGGGAAACTTACGGGAAATGAAAATACCCAAAATTTATAAAGGATCGTGTAGAACATTATCTGAATAAAACACAGATACTATTTATTACAACGTGAGGGAAATATTACGGGAATAAAAGTCAGACACAATTTAAATAGGGGGGTGGAAATGTTACGAGAATAAAACACTGATACAGTTTACAAAAGAGTTAGGGGAAAGTTACGGGAAAATAAGGAAATATTACGGGAATAAAACACAGACACAATCTAAATAGGGGGAGGAAATGTAACGGGAATAAAACACAGATACAGTTTACAAACGAGTGAGGTGAAAGTTAGGGGAATAAAACGGAAATATTACGGAAATAAAACACAGACACAATTTAAATAGGGGGAGGAAATGTTACGGGAATAAAACACAGATACAGTTAACAAAGGAGTGAGGGGTAAGTTACGGGAATAAAAAGGAAATATTACGGGAATAAAACACAGACACAATTTATAAAGGGGGGAGGAAATGTTACGGGGATAAAACACAGATACAGTTTACAAAGGAATGAGGGGAAAGTTACAGGAATAAAAATTACCCAAAATTTATAAAGGCTTGAGGGAAATATTACCGGAATAAACCACATACACAATTTATAAAGGAAAATGGAAAAGTTACGCGAATAAAACACACATACAATTTATAAAAAGAAAGGATAACTTTAGAGGAATAAAACGCAGACACAATTTAAAAAGGGCCGAGGAAATGTTACGGACATAAAACACAGATACAGTTTACAAAGGAGTTACGGGAAAGTTATGGGAATAAAAAGGAAATATTACGGGAATAAAACACAGACACAATTTAAACAGGGGGGTGGAAACGTTACTGGAATAAAACAAATACAGTTTACAAAGGAGTGAGGGGAA
The DNA here is from genome assembly GCF_036971445.1 of Narcine bancroftii. Taxonomy (NCBI): domain Eukaryota; kingdom Metazoa; phylum Chordata; class Chondrichthyes; order Torpediniformes; family Narcinidae; genus Narcine; species Narcine bancroftii. The sequence goes on from NW_027211896.1 coordinate 1,607,462, forward strand.
TGTTACGGGAATAGAAAACACCCAAAATTTATAAAGGAGCGTGTAGAACATTATCGGAATAAAACACAGATACTATTTATTAAAACGTGAGGGAAATATTACGGGAATAAAACTCAGACACAATTTAAATAGGGGGGAGGAAATGTTACGTGAAAAAAACACAGATACAGTTTACAAAGGAGTGAGGGGAAAGTTACGGGAATAAAAAAGAAAAATTACGGGAATAAAACACAGACACAATTTAAACATGGCGGAGGAAATGTTGCGGAATAAAACACAGATACAGTTTACAAAGGAGTAAGTGGAAAGTTAGGGGAATAAAACGGAAATATTACGGGAATAAAACACAGACACAATTTAAACAGGGGGGTGGAAATGTTACGGGAATAAGACAGATACAGTTTACAAAGGAGTGAGGGGAATGTTACGGGAATAGAAAATACCCAAAATTTATAAAGGAGCATGTAGAACATTATCTGAATAAAACACAGATACTATTTATTAAAACGTGAGTGAAATATTACGGGAATAAAAGTCAGACACAATTTAAATAGGGGGGAGGAAATGTTACGGGAATAAAACACAGATACAGTTTACAAAGGAGTGAGGGGAAAGTTACGGGAATAGAAAATACCCAAAATTTATAAAGGAGCGAGTAGAACATTATCTGAATAAAACACAGATACTATTTATTAAAACGTGAGGGAAATATTACGGGAATAAAACTCAGACACAATTTAAATAGGGGGGAGGAAATGTTACGGGAATAAAACACAGACACAATTTAAACAGGGGGGAGAAAATGTTGCCGAATAAAACACAGATACAATTTACAAAGGAGTGAGTGGAAAGTTAGGGGAATAAAACGGAAATATTACGGGAATAAAACACAGACACAATTTAAACAGGGGGGAGGAAATGTTGCGGAATAAAACACAGATACAATTTACAAAGGAGTGAGTGGAAAGTTAGGGGAATAAAACGGAAATATTACGGGAATAAAACACAGTCGCAATTTAAAAAGGAGGAGGAAATGTTACGGGAATAAAACACAGATACAGTTTACAAAGGAGTGAGGGTAAAGTTACAGGAATAAAACGGAATTATTACGGGAATAAAACACAGACACAATTTAAATAGGGGGAGCAACTGTTACGGGAATAAAACACAGATACAGTTTACAAACGAGTGAGGTGAAAGTTAGGGGAATAAAACGGAAATATTACGGAAATAAAACACAGACACAATTTAAATAGGGGGAGGAAATGTTACGGGAATAAAACACAGATACAGTTAACAAAGGAGTGAGGGGTAAGTTACGGGAATAAAAAGGAAATATTACGGGAATAAAACACAGACACAATTTATAAAGGGGGGAGGAAATGTTACGGGGATAAAACACAGATACAGTTTACAAAGGAATGAGGGGAAAGTTACAGGAATAAAAATTACCCAAAATTTATAAAGGCTTGAGGGAAATATTACCGGAATAAACCACATACACAATTTATAAAGGAAAATGGAAAAGTTACGCGAATAAAACACACATACAATTTATAAAAAGAAAGGATAACTTTAGAGGAATAAAACGCAGACACAATTTAAAAAGGGCCGAGGAAATGTTACGGACATAAAACACAGATACAGTTTACAAAGGAGTTACGGGAAAGTTACGGGAATAAAAAGGAAATATTACGGGAATAAAACACAGACACAATTTAAACAGGGGGGTGGAAACGTTACTGGAATAAAACAAATACAGTTTACAAAGGAGTGAGGGGAATGTTACGGGAATAGAAAACACCCAAAATTTATAAAGGAGCGTGTAGAACATTATCGGAATAAAACACAGATACTATTTATTAAAACGTGAGGGAAATATTACGGGAATAAAACTCAGAGACAATTTAAATAGGGGGGAGGAAATGTTACGTGAAAAAAACACAGATACAGTTTACAAAGGAGTGAGGGGAAAGTTACGGGAATAAAAAAGAAAAATTACGGGAATAAAACACAGACACAATTTAAACATGGCGGAGGAAATGTTGCGGAATAAAACACAGATACAGTTTACAAAGGAGTAAGTGGAAAGTTAGGGGAATAAAACGGAAATATTACGGGAATAAAACACAGACACAATTTAAACAGGGGGGTGGAAATGTTACGGGAATAAGACAGATACAGTTTACAAAGGAGTGAGGGGAATGTTACGGGAATAGAAAATACCCAAAATTTATAAAGGAGCATGTAGAACATTATCTGAATAAAACACAGATACTATTTATTAAAACGTGAGTGAAATATTACGGGAATAAAAGTCAGACACAATTTAAATAGGGGGGAGGAAATGTTACGAGAATAAAACACTGATACAGTTTACAAAGGAGTGAGGGGTAAGTTACAGGAATAAAAATGAAATATTACGGGAATAAAACACAGACACAATTTAAATAGGGGGAGGAAATTTTACGGGAATAAAACACAGCTACAGTTTACAAAGGAGTGCGGGGAAAGTTACGGGAATAGAAAGGAAATATTACGGCAATAAAACACAAACACAATTTAAATAGTGGGGAGGAAATGTTACGGACAAAAGCACAGATACAGTTTACAAAGGAGTGAGGGGAATGTTAGGGGACTAAAATGGAAATATAACGGGAATAAAACACAAACACAATTTAAATAGGGGGGAGGAAAAGTTATGGAAATAAAACACAGATACAGTTTACAAAGGAGTGAGGAGAAAGTTACCGGGAATAGAAAATACCCAAAATTTATAAAGGAGAGAGAAGAACATTATCTGAATAAAACACAGATACTATTTATTAAAACGTGAGGGAAATATTACGGGAATAAAACTCAGACACAATTTGAATGGGGGGAGGAAATTTTACGGGAATAAAACACAGATACAGTTTACAAAGGAGTGAGGGGAAAGTTACGGGAATAAAAAGGAAATATTACGGGAATAAAACACAAACACAATTTAAATAGTGGGGAGGAAATGTTACGGACAAAAGCACAGATACAGTTTACAAAGGAGTGAGGGGAATGTTAGGGGACTAAAATGGAAATATAACGGGAATAAAACACAAACACAATTTAAATAGGGGGGAGGAAAAGTTATGGAAATAAAACACAGATACAGTTTACAAAGGAGTGAGGAGAAAGTTACCGGGAATAGAAAATACCCAAAATTTATAAAGGAGAGAGAAGAACATTATCTGAATAAAACACAGATACTATTTATTAAAACGTGAGGGAAATATTACGGGAATAAAACTCAGACACAATTTGAATGGGGGGAGGAAATTTTACGGGAATAAAACACAGATACAGTTTACAAAGGAGTGAGGGGAAAGTTACGGGAATAAAAAGGAAATATTACGGGAATAAAACACAAACACAATTTAAATAGGGGGGAGGAAATGTTACGGGAATAAAACACAGATACAGTTTACAAAGGAGTGAGATGAAAGTTAGGGGTATAAAACGGAAATATTACGGGAATAATTCACAGACACAATTTAAATAGGGGGAGGAAATGTTACGGGAATAAAACACAGATACAGTTTACAAAGGAGTGAGGAGAAAGTTAGGGGACTAAAATGGAAATATAACGGGAATAAAACACAAACACAATTTAAATAGGGGGGAGGAAATGTTACGGGAATAAAACACAGATACTGTTTACAAAGGAGTGAGGAGAAAGTTACCGGGAATAGAAAATACCCAAAATTTATAAAGGAGCGAGTAGAACATTATCTGAATAAAACACAGATACTATTTATTAAAACGTGAGGGAAATATTACGGGAATAAAACTCAGACACAATTTGAATGGGGGGAGGAAATTTTACGGGAAAAAAACACAGATACAGTTTACAAAGGAGTGAGGGGAAAGTTACGGGAATAAAAAGAAAATATTACGGGAATAAAACCCAAACACAATTTAAATAGGGGGGAGGAAATGTTACGGGAATAAAACACAGATACAGTTTACAAAGGAGTGAGTGGAAAGTTAAGGGAATAAAACGGAAATATTACGGGAATAAAACACAGTCGCAATTTAAAAAGGAGGAGGAAATGTTACGGGAATAAAACACAGATACAGTTTACAAAGGAGTGAGGGTAGAGTTACGGGAATAAAACGGAATTATTACGGGAATAAAACACAGACACAATTTAAATAGGGGGGAGCAACTGTTACGGGAATAAAACACAGATACAGTTTACAAAGGAGTGAGGGGAAACTTACGGGAATAGAAAGGAAATATTACGGGAATAAAACACAAACACAATTTAAATATTGGGGGGGAAATGTTACGGACATAAACCACAGATACAGTTTACAAAGGAGTGAGGGGAAAGTTAGGGGAATAAAAAGGAATTATTACGGGAATAAAACACAGACAATTTAAATAGGGGGAGGAAATGTTACAGGAATAAAACACAGATACAGTTTACATAGGAGTGAGGGGAATGTTACGGGAATAGAAAACACCCAAAATTTATAAAGGAGCGTGTAGAACATTATCGGAATAAAACACAGATACTATTTATTAAAACGTGAGGGAAATATTACGGGAATAAAACTCAGACACAATTTAAATAGGGGGGAGGAAATGTTACGTGAATAAAACACAGATACAGTTTACAAAGGAGTGAGGGGAAAGTTACGGGAATAAAAAAGAAAAATTACGGGAATAAAACACACACAATTTAAACATGGCGGAGGAAATGTTGCGGAATAAAACACAGATACAGTTTACAAAGGAGTAAGTGGAAAGTTAGGGGAATAAAACGGAAATATTACGGGAATAAAACACAGACACAATTTAAACAGGGGGGTGGAAATGTTACGGGAATAAAACAGATACAGTTTACAAAGGAGTCAGGGGAATGTTACGGGAATAGAAAATACCCAAAATTTATAAAGGAGCATGTAGAACATTATCTGAATAAAACACAGATACTATTTATTAAAACGTGAGGGAAATATTACGGGAATAAAAGTCAGACACAATTTAAATAGGGGGGAGGAAATGTTACGAGAATAAAACACTGATACAGTTTACAAAGGAGTGAGGGGTAAGTTACAGGAATAAAAAGGAAATATTACGGGAATAAAACACAGACACAATTTAAATAGGGGGAGGAAATTTTACGGAAATAAAACACAGCTACAGTTTACAAAGGAGTGCGGGGAATGTTACGGGAATAGAAAGGAAATATTACGGCAATAAAACACAAACACAATTTAAATAGTGGGGAGGAAATGTTACGGACAAAAGCACAGATACAGTTTACAAAGGAGTGAGGGGAATGTTAGGGGACTAAAATGGAAATATAACGGGAATAAAACACAAACACAATTTAAATAGGGGGGAGGAAAATTTATGGAAATAAAACACAGATACAGTTTACAAAGGAGTGTGGAGAAAGTTACCGGGAATAGAAAATACCCAAAATTTATAAAGGAGAGAGAAGAACATTATCTGAATAAAACACAGATACTATTTATTAAAACGTGAGGGAAATATTACGGGAATAAAACTCAGACACAATTTGAATGGGGGGAGGAAATTTTACGGGAATAAAACACAGATACAGTTTACAAAGGAGTGAGGGGAAAGTTACGGGAATAAAAAGGAAATATTACGGGAATAAAACACAAACACAATTTAAATAGGGGGGAGGAAATGTTACGGGAATAAAACACAGATACTGTTTACAAAGGAGTGAGGAGAAAGTTACCGGGAATAGAAAATACCCAAAATTTATAAAGGAGCGAGTAGAACATTATCTGAATAAAACACAGATACTATTTATTAAAACGTGAGGGAAATATTACGGGAATAAAACTCAGACACCATTTGAATGGGGGGAGGAAATTTTACGGGAAAAAAACACAGATACAGTTTACAAAGGAGTGAGGGGAAAGTTACGGGAATAAAAAGAAAATATTACGGGAATAAAACCCAAACACAATTTAAATAGGGGGGAGGAAATGTTACGGGAATAAAACACAGATACAGTTTACAAAGGAGTGAGTGGAAAGTTAAGGGAATAAAACGGAAATATTACGGGAATAAAACACAGTCGCAATTTAAAAAGGAGGAGGAAATGTTACGGGAATAAAACACAGATACAGTTTACAAAGGAGTGAGGGTAAGGTTACGGGAATAAAACGGAATTATTACGGGAATAAAACTCAGACACAATTTGAATGGGGGGAGGAACTTTTACGGGAAAAAAACACAGATACAGTTTACAAAGGAGTGAGGGGAAATTTACGGGAATAAAAAGGAAATATTACGGGAATAAAACCCAAACACAATTTAAATAGGGGGGAGGAAATGTTACGGGAATAAAACACAGATACAGTTTACAAAGGAGTGAGGGGAAAGTTACGGGAATAGAAAATACCCAAAATTTATAAAGGAGCGAGTAGAACATTATCTGAATAAAACACAGATACTATTTATTAAAACGTGAGGGAAATATTACGGGAATAAAACTCAGACACAATTTAAATAGGGGGGAGGAAATGTTACGGGAATAAAACACAGACACAATTTAAACAGGGGGGAGAAAATGTTGCCGAATAAAACACAGATACAATTTACAAAGGAGTGAGTGGAAAGTTAGGGGAATAAAACGGAAATATTACGGGAATAAAACACAGACACAATTTAAACAGGGGGGAGGAAATGTTGCGGAATAAAACACAGATACAATTTGCAAAGGAGTGAGTGGAAAGTTAGGGGAATAAAACGGAAATATTACGGGAATAAAACACAGTCGCAATTTAAAAAGGAGGAGGAAATGTTACGGGAATAAAACACAGATACAGTTTACAAAGGAGTGAGGGTAAAGTTACAGGAATAAAACGGAATTATTACGGGAATAAAACACAGACACAATTTAAATAGGGGGAGCAACTGTTACGGGAATAAAACACAGATACAGTTTACAAAGGAGTGAGGGGAAACTTACGGGAAATGAAAATACCCAAAATTTATAAAGGATCGTGTAGAACATTATCTGAATAAAACACAGATACTATTTATTACAACGTGAGGGAAATATTACGGGAATAAAAGTCAGACACAATTTAAATAGGGGGGTGGAAATGTTACGAGAATAAAACACTGATACAGTTTACAAAAGAGTTAGGGGAAAGTTACGGGAAAATAAGGAAATATTACGGGAATAAAACACAGACACAATCTAAATAGGGGGAGGAAATGTAACGGGAATAAAACACAGATACAGTTTACAAACGAGTGAGGTGAAAGTTAGGGGAATAAAACGGAAATATTACGGAAATAAAACACAGACACAATTTAAATAGGGGGAGGAAATGTTACGGGAATAAAACACAGATACAGTTAACAAAGGAGTGAGGGGTAAGTTACGGGAATAAAAAGGAAATATTACGGGAATAAAACACAGACACAATTTATAAAGGGGGGAGGAAATGTTACGGGGATAAAACACAGATACAGTTTACAAAGGAATGAGGGGAAAGTTACAGGAATAAAAATTACCCAAAATTTATAAAGGCTTGAGGGAAATATTACCGGAATAAACCACATACACAATTTATAAAGGAAAATGGAAAAGTTACGCGAATAAAACACACATACAATTTATAAAAAGAAAGGATAACTTTAGAGGAATAAAACGCAGACACAATTTAAAAAGGGCCGAGGAAATGTTACGGACATAAAACACAGATACAGTTTACAAAGGAGTTACGGGAAAGTTATGGGAATAAAAAGGAAATATTACGGGAATAAAACACAGACACAATTTAAACAGGGGGGTGGAAACGTTACTGGAATAAAACAAATACAGTTTACAAAGGAGTGAGGGGAATGTTACGGGAATAGAAAACACCCAAAATTTATAAAGGAGCGTGTAGAACATTATCGGAATAAAACACAGATACTATTTATTAAAACGTGAGGGAAATATTACGGGAATAAAACTCAGACACAATTTAAATAGGGGGGAGGAAATGTTACGTGAAAAAAACACAGATACAGTTTACAAAGGAGTGAGGGGAAAGTTACGGGAATAAAAAAGAAAAATTACGGGAATAAAACACAGACACAATTTAAACATGGCGGAGGAAATGTTGCGGAATAAAACACAGATACAGTTTACAAAGGAGTAAGTGGAAAGTTAGGGGAATAAAACGGAAATATTACGGGAATAAAACACAGACACAATTTAAACAGGGGGGTGGAAATGTTACGGGAATAAGACAGATACAGTTTACAAAGGAGTGAGGGGAATGTTACGGGAATAGAAAATACCCAAAATTTATAAAGGAGCATGTAGAACATTATCTGAATAAAACACAGATACTATTTATTAAAACGTGAGTGAAATATTACGGGAATAAAAGTCAGACACAATTTAAATAGGGGGGAGGAAATGTTACGGGAATAAAACACAGATACAGTTTACAAAGGAGTGAGGGGAAAGTTACGGGAATAGAAAATACCCAAAATTTATAAAGGAGCGAGTAGAACATTATCTGAATAAAACACAGATACTATTTATTAAAACGTGAGGGAAATATTACGGGAATAAAACTCAGACACAATTTAAATAGGGGGGAGGAAATGTTACGGGAATAAAACACAGACACAATTTAAACAGGGGGGAGAAAATGTTGCCGAATAAAACACAGATACAATTTACAAAGGAGTGAGTGGAAAGTTAGGGGAATAAAACGGAAATATTACGGGAATAAAACACAGACACAATTTAAACAGGGGGGAGGAAATGTTGCGGAATAAAACACAGATACAATTTACAAAGGAGTGAGTGGAAAGTTAGGGGAATAAAACGGAAATATTACGGGAATAAAACACAGTCGCAATTTAAAAAGGAGGAGGAAATGTTACGGGAATAAAACACAGATACAGTTTACAAAGGAGTGAGGGTAAAGTTACAGGAATAAAACGGAATTATTACGGGAATAAAACACAGACACAATTTAAATAGGGGGAGCAACTGTTACGGGAATAAAACACAGATACAGTTTACAAAGGAGTGAGGGGAAACTTACGGGAAATGAAAATACCCAAAATTTATAAAGGATCGTGTAGAACATTATCTGAATAAAACACAGATACTATTTATTACAACGTGAGGGAAATATTACGGGAATAAAAGTCAGACACAATTTAAATAGGGGGGTGGAAATGTTACGAGAATAAAACACTGATACAGTTTACAAAAGAGTTAGGGGAAAGTTACGGGAAAATAAGGAAATATTACGGGAATAAAACACAGACACAATCTAAATAGGGGGAGGAAATGTAACGGGAATAAAACACAGATACAGTTTACAAACGAGTGAGGTGAAAGTTAGGGGAATAAAACGGAAATATTGCGGAAATAAAACACAGACACAATTTAAATAGGGGGAGGAAATGTTACGGGAATAAAACACAGATACAGTTAACAAAGGAGTGAGGGGTAAGTTACGGGAATAAAAAGGAAATATTACGGGAATAAAACACAGACACAATTTATAAAGGGGGGAGGAAATGTTACGGGGATAAAACACAGATACAGTTTACAAAGGAATGAGGGGAAAGTTACAGGAATAAAAATTACCCAAAATTTATAAAGGCTTGAGGGAAATATTACCGGAATAAACCACATACACAATTTATAAAGGAAAATGGAAAAGTTACGCGAATAAAACACACATACAATTTATAAAAAGAAAGGATAACTTTAGAGGAATAAAACGCAGACACAATTTAAAAAGGGCCGAGGAAATGTTACGGACATAAAACACAGATACAGTTTACAAAGGAGTTACGGGAAAGTTACGGGAATAAAAAGGAAATATTACGGGAATAAAACACAGACACAATTTAAACAGGGGGGTGGAAACGTTACTGGAATAAAACAAATACAGTTTACAAAGGAGTGAGGGGAATGTTACGGGAATAGAAAACACCCAAAATTTATAAAGGAGCGTGTAGAACATTATCGGAATAAAACACAGATACTATTTATTAAAACGTGAGGGAAATATTACGGGAATAAAACTCAGAGACAATTTAAATAGGGGGGAGGAAATGTTACGTGAAAAAAACACAGATACAGTTTACAAAGGAGTGAGGGGAAAGTTACGGGAATAAAAAAGAAAAATTACGGGAATAAAACACAGACACAATTTAAACATGGCGGAGGAAATGTTGCGGAATAAAACACAGATACAGTTTACAAAGGAGTAAGTGGAAAGTTAGGGGAATAAAACGGAAATATTACGGGAATAAAACACAGACACAATTTAAACAGGGGGGTGGAAATGTTACGGGAATAAGACAGATACAGTTTACAAAGGAGTGAGGGGAATGTTACGGGAATAGAAAATACCCAAAATTTATAAAGGAGCATGTAGAACATTATCTGAATAAAACACAGATACTATTTATTAAAACGTGAGTGAAATATTACGGGAATAAAAGTCAGACACAATTTAAATAGGGGGGAGGAAATGTTACGAGAATAAAACACTGATACAGTTTACAAAGGAGTGAGGGGTAAGTTACAGGAATAAAAATGAAATATTACGGGAATAAAACACAGACACAATTTAAATAGGGGGAGGAAATTTTACGGGAATAAAACACAGCTACAGTTTACAAAGGAGTGCGGGGAAAGTTACGGGAATAGAAAGGAAATATTACGGCAATAAAACACAAACACAATTTAAATAGTGGGGAGGAAATGTTACGGACAAAAGCACAGATACAGTTTACAAAGGAGTGAGGGGAATGTTAGGGGACTAAAATGGAAATATAACGGGAATAAAACACAAACACAATTTAAATAGGGGGGAGGAAAAGTTATGGAAATAAAACACAGATACAGTTTACAAAGGAGTGAGGAGAAAGTTACCGGGAATAGAAAATACCCAAAATTTATAAAGGAGAGAGAAGAACATTATCTGAATAAAACACAGATACTATTTATTAAAACGTGAGGGAAATATTACGGGAATAAAACTCAGACACAATTTGAATGGGGGGAGGAAATTTTACGGGAATAAAACACAGATACAGTTTACAAAGGAGTGAGGGGAAAGTTACGGGAATAAAAAGGAAATATTACGGGAATAAAACACAAACACAATTTAAATAGGGGGGAGGAAATGTTACGGGAATAAAACACAGATACAGTTTACAAAGGAGTGAGATGAAAGTTAGGGGTATAAAACGGAAATATTACGGGAATAAATCACAGACACAATTTAAATAGGGGGAGGAAATGTTACGGGAATAAAACACAGATACAGTTTACAAAGGAGTGAGGAGAAAGTTAGGGGACTAAAATGGAAATATAACGGGAATAAAACACAAACACAATTTAAATAGGGGGGAGGAAATGTTCCGGGAATAAAACACAGATACTGTTTACAAAGGAGTGAGGAGAAAGTTACCGGGAATAGAAAATACCCAAAATTTATAAAGGAGCGAGTAGAACATTATCTGAATAAAACACAGATACTATTTATTAAAACGTGAGGGAAATATTACGGGAATAAAACTCAGACACCATTTGAATGGGGGGAGGAAATTTTACGGGAAAAAAACACAGATACAGTTTACAAAGGAGTGAGGGGAAAGTTACGGGAATAAAAAGAAAATATTACGGGAATAAAACCCAAACACAATTTAAATAGGGGGGAGGAAATGTTACGGGAATAAAACACAGATACAGTTTACAAAGGACTGAGTGGAAAGTTAAGGGAATAAAACGGAAATATTACGGGAATAAAACACAGTCGCAATTTAAAAAGGAGGAGGAAATGTTACGGGAATAAAACACAGATACAGTTTACAAAGGAGTGAGGGTAGAGTTACGGGAATAAAACGGAATTATTACGGGAATAAAACACAGACACAATTTAAATAGGGGGGAGCAACTGTTACGGGAATAAAACACAGATACAGTTTACAAAGGAGTGAGGGGAAACTTACGGGAATAGAAAGGAAATATTACGGGAATAAAACACAAACACAATTTAAATATTGGGGGGGAAATGTTACGGACATAAACCACAGATACAGTTTACAAAGGAGTGAGGGGAAAGTTAGGGGAATAAAAAGGAATTATTACGGGAATAAAACACAGACAATTTAAATAGGGGGAGGAAATGTTACAGGAATAAAACACAGATACAGTTTACATAGGAGTGAGGGGAATGTTAAGGGAATAGAAAACACCCAAAATTTATAAAGGAGCGTGTAGAACATTATCGGAATAAAACACAGATACTATTTATTAAAACGTGAGGGAAATATTACGGGAATAAAACTCAGACACAATTTAAATAGGGGGGAGGAAATGTTACGTGAATAAAACACAGATACAGTTTACAAAGGAGTGAGGGGAAGGTTACGGGAATAAAAAAGAAAAATTACGGGAATAAAACACAGACACAATTTAAACATGGCGGAGGAAATGTTGCGGAATAAAACACAGATACAGTTTACAAAGGAGTAAGTGGAAAGTTAGGGGAATAAAACGGAAATATTACGGGAATAAAACACAGACACAATTTAAACAGGGGGGTGGAAATGTTACGGGAATAAAACAGATACAGTTTACAAAGGAGTCAGGGGAATGTTACGGGAATAGAAAATACCCAAAATTTATAAAGGAGCATGTAGAACATTATCTGAATAAAACACAGATACTATTTATTAAAACGTGAGGGAAATATTACGGGAATAAAAGTCAGACACAATTTAAATAGGGGGGAGGAAATGTTACGAGAATAAAACACTGATACAGTTTACAAAGGAGTGAGGGGTAAGTTACAGGAATAAAAAGGAAATATTACGGGAATAAAACACAGACACAATTTAAATAGGGGGAGGAAATTTTACGGGAATAAAACACAGCTACAGTTTACAAAGGAGTGCGGGGAATGTTACGGGAATAGAAAGGAAATATTACGGCAATAAAACACAAACACAATTTAAATAGTGGGGAGGAAATGTTACGGACAAAAGCACAGATACAGTTTACAAAGGAGTGAGGGGAATGTTAGGGGACTAAAATGGAAATATAACGGGAATAAAACACAAACACAATTTAAATAGGGGGGAGGAAAATTTATGGAAATAAAACACAGATACAGTTTACAAAGGAGTGTGGAGAAAGTTACCGGGAATAGAAAATACCCAAAATTTATAAAGGAGAGAGAAGAACATTATCTGAATAAAACACAGATACTATTTATTAAAACGTGAGGGAAATATTACGGGAATAAAACTCAGACACAATTTGAATGGGGGGAGGAAATTTTACGGGAATAAAACACAGATACAGTTTACAAAGGAGTGAGGGGAAAGTTACGGGAATAAAAAGGAAATATTACGGGAATAAAACACAAACACAATTTAAATAGGGGGGAGGAAATGTTACGGGAATAAAACACAGATACTGTTTACAAAGGAGTGAGGAGAAAGTTACCGGGAATAGAAAATACCCAAAATTTATAAAGGAGCGAGTAGAACATTATCTGAATAAAACACAGATACTATTTATTAAAACGTGAGGGAAATATTACGGGAATAAAACTCAGACACCATTTGAATGGGGGGAGGAAATTTTACGGGAAAAAAACACAGATACAGTTTACAAAGGAGTGAGGGGAAAGTTACGGGAATAAAAAGAAAATATTACGGGAATAAAACCCAAACACAATTTAAATAGGGGGGAGGAAATGTTACGGGAATAAAACACAGATACAGTTTACAAAGGAGTGAGTGGAAAGTTAAGGGAATAAAACGGAAATATTACGGGAATAAAACACAGTCGCAATTTAAAAAGGAGGAGGAAATGTTACGGGAATAAAACACAGATACAGTTTACAAAGGAGTGAGGGTAAGGTTACGGGAATAAAACGGAATTATTACGGGAATAAAACACAGACACAATTTAAATAGGGGGGAGCAACTGTTACGGGAATAAAACACAGATACAGTTTACAAAGGAGTGAGGGGAAACTTACGGGAATAGAAAGGAAATATTACGGGAATAAAACACAAACACAATTTGAATATTGGGGGGGAAATGTTACGGACATAAACCACAGATACAGTTTACAAAGGAGTGAGGGGAAAGTTAGGGGAATAAAAAGGAAATATTACGGGAATAAAACACAGACAATTTAAATAGGGGGGAGGAAATGTTACGTGAATAAAACACAGATACAGTTTACAAAGGAGTGAGGGGAAAGTTACGGGAATAAAAAAGAAAAATTACGGGAATAAAACACAGACACAATTTAAACATGGCGGAGGAAATGTTGCGGAATAAAACACAGATACAGTTTACAAAGGAGTAAGTGGAAAGTTAGGGGAATAAAACGGAAATATTACGGGAATAAAACACAGACACAATTTAAACAGGGGGGTGGAAATGTTACGGGAATAAAACAGATACAGTTTACAAAGGAGTGAGGGGAATGTTACGGGAATAGAAAATACCCAAAATTTATAAAGGAGCATGTAGAACATTATCTGAATAAAACACAGATACTATTTATTAAAACGTGAGGGAAATATTACGGGAATAAAAGTCAGACACAATTTAAATAGGGGGGAGGAAATGTTACGAGAATAATACACTGATACAGTTTACAAAGGAGTGAGGGGTAAGTTACAGGAATAAAAAGGAAATATTACGGGAATAAAACACAGACACAATTTAAATAGGGGGAGGAAATTTTACGGGAATAAAACACAGCTACAGTTTACAAAGGAGTGCGGGGAAAGTTACGGGAATAGAAAGGAAATATTACGGCAATAAAACACAAACACAATTTAAATAGTGGGGAGGAAATGTTACGGACAAAAGCACAGATACAGTTTACAAAGGAGTGAGGGGAATGTTAGGGGACTAAAATGGAAATATAACGGGAATAAAACACAAACACAATTTAAATAGGGGGGAGGAAAAGTTATGGAAATAAAACACAGATACAGTTTACAAAGGAGTGAGGAGAAAGTTACCGGGAATAGAAAATACCCAAAATTTATAAAGGAGAGAGAAGAACATTATCTGAATAAAACACAGATACTATTTATTAAAACGTGAGGGAAATATTACGGGAATAAAACTCAGACACAATTTGAATGGGGGGAGGAAATTTTACGGGAATAAAACACAAATACAGTTTACAAAGGAGTGAGGGGAAAGTTACGGGATAAAAAGGAAATATTACGGGAATAAAACACAAACACAATTTAAATAGGGGGGAGGAAATGTTACGGGAATAAAACACAGATACAGTTTACAAAGGAGTGAGATGAAAGTTAGGGGTATAAAACGGAAATATTACGGGAATAAATCACAGACACAATTTAAATAGGGGGAGGAAATGTTACGGGAATAAAACACAGATACAGTTTACAAAGGAGTGAGGAGAAAGTTAGGGGACTAAAATGGAAATATAACGGGAATAAAACACAAACACAATTTAAATAGGGGGGAGGAAATGTAACGGGAATAAAACACAGATACTGTTTACAAAGGAGTGAGGAGAAAGTTACCGGGAATAGAAAATACCCAAAATTTATAAAGGAGCGAGTAGAACATTATCTGAATAAAACACAGATACTATTTATTAAAACGTGAGGGAAATATTACGGGAATAAAACTCAGACACCATTTGAATGGGGGGAGGAAATTTTACGGGAAAAAAACACAGATACAGTTTACAAAGGAGTGAGGGGAAAGTTACGGGAATAAAAAGAAAATATTACGGGAATAAAACCCAAACACAATTTAAATAGGGGGGAAGAAATGTTACGGGAATAAAACACAGATACAGTTTACAAAGGAGTGAGTGGAAAGTTAAGGGAATAAAACGGAAATATTACGGGAATAAAACACAGTCGCAATTTAAAAAGGAGGAGGAAATGTTACGGGAATAAAACACAGATACAGTTTACAAAGGAGTGAGGGTAAAGTTACGGGAATAAAACGGAATTATTACGGGAATAAAACACAGACACAATTTAAATAGGGGGGAGCAACTGTTACGGGAATAAAACACAGATACAGTTTACAAAGGAGTGAGGGGAAACTTACGGGAATAGAAAGGAAATATTACGTGAATAAAACACAAACACAATTTAAATATTGGGGGGGAAATGTTACGGACATAAACCACAGATACAGTTTACAAAGGAGTGAGGGGAAAGTTAGGGGAATAAAAAGGAAATATTACGGGAATAAAACACAGACAATTTAAATAGGGGGGAGGAAATGTTACGTGAATAAAACACAGATACAGTTTACAAAGGAGTGAGGGGAAAGTTACGGGAATAAAAAAGAAAAATTACGGGAATAAAACACAGACACAATTTAAACATGGCGGAGGAAATGTTGCGGAATAAAACACAGATACAGTTTACAAAGGAGTAAGTGGAAAGTTAGGGGAATAAAACGGAAATATTACGGGAATAAAACACAGACACAATTTAAACAGGGGGGTGGAAATGTTACGGGAATAAAACAGATACAGTTTACAAAGGAGTGAGGGGAATGTTACGGGAATAGAAAATACCCAAAATTTATAAAGGAGCATGTAGAACATTATCTGAATAAAACACAGATACTATTTATTAAAACGTGAGGGAAATATTACGGGAATAAAAGTCAGACACAATTTAAATAGGGGGGAGGAAATGTTACGAGAATAAAACACTGATACAGTTTACAAAGGAGTGAGGGGTAAGTTACAGGAATAAAAAGGATATATTACGGGAATAAAACACAGACACAGTTTAAATAGGGGGAGGAAATTTTACGGGAATAAAACACAGCTACAGTTTACAAAGGAGTGCGGGGAAAGTTACGGGAATAGAAAGGAAATATTACGGCAATAAAACACAAACACAATTTAAATAGTGGGGAGGAAATGTTACGGACAAAAGCACAGATACAGTTTACAAAGGAGTGAGGGGAATGTTAGGGGACTAAAATGGAAATATAACGGGAATAAAACACAGACACAATTTAAACAGGGGGGTGGAAATGTTACGGGAATAAAACAGATACAGTTTACAAAGGAGTGAGGGGAATGTTACGGGAATAGAAAATACCCAAAATTTATAAAGGAGCATGTAGAACATTATCTGAATAAAACACAGATACTATTTATTAAAACGTGAGGGAAATATTACGGGAATAAAAGTCAGACACAATTTAAATAGGGGGGAGGAAATGTTACGAGAATAAAACACTGATACAGTTTACAAAGGAGTGAGGGGTAAGTTACAGGAATAAAAAGGAAATATTACGGGAATAAAACACAGACACAATTTAAATAGGGGGAGGAAATTTTACGGGAATAAAACACAGCTACAGTTTACAAAGGAGTGCGGGGAAAGTTACGGGAATAGAAAGGAAATATTACGGCAATAAAACACAAACACAATTTAAATAGTGGGGAGGAAATGTTACGGACAAAAGCACAGATACAGTTTACAAAGGAGTGAGGGGAATGTTAGGGGACTAAAATGGAAATATAACGGGAATAAAAGACAGACACAATTTTAACAGGGGGGTGGAAATGTTACGGGAATAAAACAGATACAGTTTACAAAGGAGTGAGGGGAATGTTACGGGAATAGAAAATACCCAAAATTTATAAAGGAGCATGTAGAACATTATCTGAATAAAACACAGATACTATTTATTAAAACGTGAGGGAAATATTACGGGAATAAAAGTCAGACACAATTTAAATAGGGGGGAGGAAATGTTACGAGAATAAAACACTGATACAGTTTACAAAGGAGTGAGGGGTAAGTTACAGGAATAAAAAGGAAATATTACGGGAATAAAACACAGACACAATTTAAATAGGGGGAGGAAATTTTACGGGAATAAAACACAGCTACAGTTTACAAAGGAGTGCGGGGAAAGTTACGGGAATAGAAAGGAAATATTACGGGAATAAAACCCAAACACAATTTAAATAGGGGGAGGAAATGTTACGGGAATAAAACACAGATACAGTTTACAAAGGAGTGAGTGGAAAGTTAAGGGAATAAAACGGAAATATTACGGGAATAAAACACAGTCGCAATTTAAAAAGGAGGAGGAAATGTTACGGGAATAAAACACAGATACAGTTTACAAAGGAGTGAGGGTAAAGTTACGGGAATAAAACGGAATTATTACGGGAATAAAACACAGACACAATTTAAATAGGGGGGGGCAACTGTTACGGGAATAAAACACAGATACAGTTTACAAAGGAGTGAGGGGAAACTTACGGGAATAGAAAGGAAATATTACGGGAATAAAACACAAACACAATTTAAATATTGGGGGGAAATGTTACGGACATAAACCACAGATACAGTTTACAAAGGAGTGAGGGGAAAGTTAGGGGAATAAAAAGGAAATATTACGGGAATAAAACACAGACAATTTAAATAGGGGGAGGAAATGATACAGGAATAAAACACAGATACAGTTTACATAGGAGTGAGGGGAATGTTACGGGAATAGAAAACACCCAACATTTATAAAGGAGCGTGTAGAACATTATCGGAATAAAACACAGATACTATTTATTAAAACGTGAGGGAAATATTACGGGAATAAAACTCAGACACAATTTAAATAGGGGGGAGGAAATGTTACGTGAATAAAACACAGATACAGTTTACAAAGGAGTGAGGGGAAAGTTACGGGAATAAAAAAGAAAAATTACGAGAATAAAACACAGACACAATTTAAACATGGCGGAGGAAATGTTGCGGAATAAAACACAGATACAGTTTACAAAGGAGTAAGTGGAAAGTTACGGGAATAAAAAGGAAATATTACGGGAATAAAACACAGACACAATTTAAACAGGGGGGTGGAAACGTTACTGGAATAAAACAAATACAGTTTACATAGGAGTGAGGGGAATGTTACGGGAATAGAAAACACCCAAAATTTATAAAGGAGCGTGTAGAACATTATCGGAATAAAACACAGATACTATTTATTAAAACGTGAGGGAAATATTACGGGAATAAAACTCAGAGACAATTTAAATAGGGGGGAGGAAATGTTACGTGAAAAAAACACAGATACAGTTTACAAAGTAGTGAGGGGAAAGTTACGGGAATAAAAAAGAAAAATTACGGGAATAAAACACAGACACAATTTAAACATGGCGGAGGAAATGTTGCGGAATAAAACACAGATACAGTTTACAAAGGAGTAAGTGGAAAGTTAGGGGAATAAAACGGAAATATTACGGGAATAAAACACAGACACAATTTAAACAGGGGGGTGGAAATGTTACGGGAATAAGACAGATACAGTTTACAAAGGAGTGAGGGGAATGTTACGGGAATAGAAAATACCCAAAATTTATAAAGGAGCATGTAGAACATTATCTGAATAAAACACAGATACTATTTATTAAAACGTGAGTGAAATATTACGGGAATAAAAGTCAGACACAATTTAAATAGGGGGGAGGAAATGTTACGAGAATAAAACACTGATACAGTTTACAAAGGAGTGAGGGGTAAGTTACAGGAATAAAAATGAAATATTACGGGAATAAAACACAGACACAATTTAAATAGGGGGAGGATATTTTACGGGAATAAAACACAGCTACAGTTTACAAAGGAGTGCGGGGAAAGTTACGGGAATAGAAAGGAAATATTACGGCAATAAAATACAAACACAATTTAAATAGTGGGGAGGAAATGTTACGGACAAAAGCACAGATACAGTTTACAAAGGAGTGAGGGGAATGTTAGGGGACTAAAATGGAAATATAACGGGAATAAAACACAAACACAATTTAAATAGGGGGGAGGAAAAGTTATGGAAATAAAACACAGATACAGTTTACAAAGGAGTGAGGAGAAAGTTACCGGGAATAGAAAATACCCAAAATTTATAAAGGAGAGAGAAGAACATTATCTGAATAAAACAGAGATACTATTTATTAAAACGTGAGGGAAATATTACGGGAATAAAACTCAGACACAATTTAAATAGGGGGGAGCAACTGTTACGGGAATAAAACACAGATACAGTTTACAAAGGAGTGAGGGGAAACTTACGGGAATAGAAAGGAAATATTACGGGAATAAAACACAAACACAATTTAAATATTGGGGGGGAAATGTTACGGACATAAACCACAGATACAGTTTACAAAGGAGTGAGGGGAAAGTTAGGGGAATAAAAAGGAATTATTACGGGAATAAAACACAGACAATTTAAATAGGGGGAGGAAATGTTACAGGAATAAAACACAGATACAGTTTACATAGGAGTGAGGGGAATGTTACGGGAATAGAAAACACCCAAAATTTATAAAGGAGCGTGTAGAACATTATCGGAATAAAACACAGATACTATTTATTAAAACGTGAGGGAAATATTACGGGAATAAAACTCAGACACAATTTAAATAGGGGGGAGGAAATGTTACGTGAATAAAACACAGATACAGTTTACAAAGGAGTGAGGGGAAAGTTACGGGAATAAAAAAGAAAAATTACGGGAATAAAACACACACAATTTAAACATGGCGGAGGAAATGTTGCGGAATAAAACACAGATACAGTTTACAAAGGAGTAAGTGGAAAGTTAGGGGAATAAAACGGAAATATTACGGGAATAAAACACAGACACAATTTAAACAGGGGGGTGGAAATGTTACGGGAATAAAACAGATACAGTTTACAAAGGAGTCAGGGGAATGTTACGGGAATAGAAAATACCCAAAATTTATAAAGGAGCATGTAGAACATTATCTGAATAAAACACAGATACTATTTATTAAAACGTGAGGGAAATATTACGGGAATAAAAGTCAGACACAATTTAAATAGGGGGGAGGAAATGTTACGAGAATAAAACACTGATACAGTTTACAAAGGAGTGAGGGGTAAGTTACAGGAATAAAAAGGAAATATTACGGGAATAAAACACAGACACAATTTAAATAGGGGGAGGAAATTTTACGGAAATAAAACACAGCTACAGTTTACAAAGGAGTGCGGGGAATGTTACGGGAATAGAAAGGAAATATTACGGCAATAAAACACAAACACAATTTAAATAGTGGGGAGGAAATGTTACGGACAAAAGCACAGATACAGTTTACAAAGGAGTGAGGGGAATGTTAGGGGACTAAAATGGAAATATAACGGGAATAAAACACAAACACAATTTAAATAGGGGGGAGGAAAATTTATGGAAATAAAACACAGATACAGTTTACAAAGGAGTGTGGAGAAAGTTACCGGGAATAGAAAATACCCAAAATTTATAAAGGAGAGAGAAGAACATTATCTGAATAAAACACAGATACTATTTATTAAAACGTGAGGGAAATATTACGGGAATAAAACTCAGACACAATTTGAATGGGGGGAGGAAATTTTACGGGAATAAAACACAGATACAGTTTACAAAGGAGTGAGGGGAAAGTTACGGGAATAAAAAGGAAATATTACGGGAATAAAACACAAACACAATTTAAATAGGGGGGAGGAAATGTTACGGGAATAAAACACAGATACTGTTTACAAAGGAGTGAGGAGAAAGTTACCGGGAATAGAAAATACCCAAAATTTATAAAGGAGCGAGTAGAACATTATCTGAATAAAACACAGATACTATTTATTAAAACGTGAGGGAAATATTACGGGAATAAAACTCAGACACCATTTGAATGGGGGGAGGAAATTTTACGGGAAAAAAACACAGATACAGTTTACAAAGGAGTGAGGGGAAAGTTACGGGAATAAAAAGAAAATATTACGGGAATAAAACCCAAACACAATTTAAATAGGGGGGAGGAAATGTTACGGGAATAAAACACAGATACAGTTTACAAAGGAGTGAGTGGAAAGTTAAGGGAATAAAACGGAAATATTACGGGAATAAAACACAGTCGCAATTTAAAAAGGAGGAGGAAATGTTACGGGAATAAAACACAGATACAGTTTACAAAGGAGTGAGGGTAAGGTTACGGGAATAAAACGGAATTATTACGGGAATAAAACTCAGACACAATTTGAATGGGGGGAGGAACTTTTACGGGAAAAAAACACAGATACAGTTTACAAAGGAGTGAGGGGAAATTTACGGGAATAAAAAGGAAATATTACGGGAATAAAACCCAAACACAATTTAAATAGGGGGGAGGAAATGTTACGGGAATAAAACACAGATACAGTTTACAAAGGAGTGAGGGGAAAGTTACGGGAATAGAAAATACCCAAAATTTATAAAGGAGCGAGTAGAACATTATCTGAATAAAACACAGATACTATTTATTAAAACGTGAGGGAAATATTACGGGAATAAAACTCAGACACAATTTAAATAGGGGGGAGGAAATGTTACGGGAATAAAACACAGACACAATTTAAACAGGGGGGAGAAAATGTTGCCGAATAAAACACAGATACAATTTACAAAGGAGTGAGTGGAAAGTTAGGGGAATAAAACGGAAATATTACGGGAATAAAACACAGACACAATTTAAACAGGGGGGAGGAAATGTTGCGGAATAAAACACAGATACAATTTGCAAAGGAGTGAGTGGAAAGTTAGGGGAATAAAACGGAAATATTACGGGAATAAAACACAGTCGCAATTTAAAAAGGAGGAGGAAATGTTACGGGAATAAAACACAGATACAGTTTACAAAGGAGTGAGGGTAAAGTTACAGGAATAAAACGGAATTATTACGGGAATAAAACACAGACACAATTTAAATAGGGGGAGCAACTGTTACGGGAATAAAACACAGATACAGTTTACAAAGGAGTGAGGGGAAACTTACGGGAAATGAAAATACCCAAAATTTATAAAGGATCGTGTAGAACATTATCTGAATAAAACACAGATACTATTTATTACAACGTGAGGGAAATATTACGGGAATAAAAGTCAGACACAATTTAAATAGGGGGGTGGAAATGTTACGAGAATAAAACACTGATACAGTTTACAAAAGAGTTAGGGGAAAGTTACGGGAAAATAAGGAAATATTACGGTAATAAAACACAGACACAATCTAAATAGGGGGAGGAAATGTAACGGGAATAAAACACAGATACAGTTTACAAACGAGTGAGGTGAAAGTTAGGGGAATAAAACGGAAATATTACGGAAATAAAACACAGACACAATTTAAATAGGGGGAGGAAATGTTACGGGAATAAAACACAGATACAGTTAACAAAGGAGTGAGGGGTAAGTTACGGGAATAAAAAGGAAATATTACGGGAATAAAACACAGACACAATTTATAAAGGGGGGAGGAAATGTTACGGGGATAAAACACAGATACAGTTTACAAAGGAATGAGGGGAAAGTTACAGGAATAAAAATTACCCAAAATTTATAAAGGCTTGAGGGAAATATTACCGGAATAAACCACATACACAATTTATAAAGGAAAATGGAAAAGTTACGCGAATAAAACACACATACAATTTATAAAAAGAAAGGATAACTTTAGAGGAATAAAACGCAGACACAATTTAAAAAGGGCCGAGGAAATGTTACGGACATAAAACACAGATACAGTTTACAAAGGAGTTACGGGAAAGTTATGGGAATAAAAAGGAAATATTACGGGAATAAAACACAGACACAATTTAAACAGGGGGGTGGAAACGTTACTGGAATAAAACAAATACAGTTTACAAAGGAGTGAGGGGAATGTTACGGGAATAGAAAACACCCAAAATTTATAAAGGAGCGTGTAGAACATTATCGGAATAAAACACAGATACTATTTATTAAAACGTGAGGGAAATATTACGGGAATAAAACTCAGACACAATTTAAATAGGGGGGAGGAAATGTTACGTGAAAAAAACACAGATACAGTTTACAAAGGAGTGAGGGGAAAGTTACGGGAATAAAAAAGAAAAATTACGGGAATAAAACACAGACACAATTTAAACATGGCGGAGGAAATGTTGCGGAATAAAACACAGATACAGTTTACAAAGGAGTAAGTGGAAAGTTAGGGGAATAAAACGGAAATATTACGGGAATAAAACACAGACACAATTTAAACAGGGGGGTGGAAATGTTACGGGAATAAGACAGATACAGTTTACAAAGGAGTGAGGGGAATGTTACGGGAATAGAAAATACCCAAAATTTATAAAGGAGCATGTAGAACATTATCTGAATAAAACACAGATACTATTTATTAAAACGTGAGTGAAATATTACGGGAATAAAAGTCAGACACAATTTAAATAGGGGGGAGGAAATGTTACGGGAATAAAACACAGATACAGTTTACAAAGGAGTGAGGGGAAAGTTACGGGAATAGAAAATACCCAAAATTTATAAAGGAGCGAGTAGAACATTATCTGAATAAAACACAGATACTATTTATTAAAACGTGAGGGAAATATTACGGGAATAAAACTCAGACACAATTTAAATAGGGGGGAGGAAATGTTACGGGAATAAAACACAGACACAATTTAAACAGGGGGGAGAAAATGTTGCCGAATAAAACACAGATACAATTTACAAAGGAGTGAGTGGAAAGTTAGGGGAATAAAACGGAAATATTACGGGAATAAAACACAGACACAATTTAAACAGGGGGGAGGAAATGTTGCGGAATAAAACACAGATACAATTTACAAAGGAGTGAGTGGAAAGTTAGGGGAATAAAACGGAAATATTACGGGAATAAAACACAGTCGCAATTTAAAAAGGAGGAGGAAATGTTACGGGAATAAAACACAGATACAGTTTACAAAGGAGTGAGGGTAAAGTTACAGGAATAAAACGGAATTATTACGGGAATAAAACACAGACACAATTTAAATAGGGGGAGCAACTGTTACGGGAATAAAACACAGATACAGTTTACAAAGGAGTGAGGGGAAACTTACGGGAAATGAAAATACCCAAAATTTATAAAGGATCGTGTAGAACATTATCTGAATAAAACACAGATACTATTTATTACAACGTGAGGGAAATATTACGGGAATAAAAGTCAGACACAATTTAAATAGGGGGGTGGAAATGTTACGAGAATAAAACACTGATACAGTTTACAAAAGAGTTAGGGGAAAGTTACGGGAAAATAAGGAAATATTACGGGAATAAAACACAGACACAATCTAAATAGGGGGAGGAAATGTAACGGGAATAAAACACAGATACAGTTTACAAACGAGTGAGGTGAAAGTTAGGGGAATAAAACGGAAATATTGCGGAAATAAAACACAGACACAATTTAAATAGGGGGAGGAAATGTTACGGGAATAAAACACAGATACAGTTAACAAAGGAGTGAGGGGTAAGTTACGGGAATAAAAAGGAAATATTACGGGAATAAAACACAGACACAATTTATAAAGGGGGGAGGAAATGTTACGGGGATAAAACACAGATACAGTTTACAAAGGAATGAGGGGAAAGTTACAGGAATAAAAATTACCCAAAATTTATAAAGGCTTGAGGGAAATATTACCGGAATAAACCACATACACAATTTATAAAGGAAAATGGAAAAGTTACGCGAATAAAACACACATACAATTTATAAAAAGAAAGGATAACTTTAGAGGAATAAAACGCAGACACAATTTAAAAAGGGCCGAGGAAATGTTACGGACATAAAACACAGATACAGTTTACAAAGGAGTTACGGGAAAGTTACGGGAATAAAAAGGAAATATTACGGGAATAAAACACAGACACAATTTAAACAGGGGGGTGGAAACGTTACTGGAATAAAACAAATACAGTTTACAAAGGAGTGAGGGGAATGTTACGGGAATAGAAAACACCCAAAATTTATAAAGGAGCGTGTAGAACATTATCGGAATAAAACACAGATACTATTTATTAAAACGTGAGGGAAATATTACGGGAATAAAACTCAGAGACAATTTAAATAGGGGGGAGGAAATGTTACGTGAAAAAAACACAGATACAGTTTACAAAGGAGTGAGGGGAAAGTTACGGGAATAAAAAAGAAAAATTACGGGAATAAAACACAGACACAATTTAAACATGGCGGAGGAAATGTTGCGGAATAAAACACAGATACAGTTTACAAAGGAGTAAGTGGAAAGTTAGGGGAATAAAACGGAAATATTACGGGAATAAAACACAGACACAATTTAAACAGGGGGGTGGAAATGTTACGGGAATAAGACAGATACAGTTTACAAAGGAGTGAGGGGAATGTTACGGGAATAGAAAATACCCAAAATTTATAAAGGAGCATGTAGAACATTATCTGAATAAAACACAGATACTATTTATTAAAACGTGAGTGAAATATTACGGGAATAAAAGTCAGACACAATTTAAATAGGGGGGAGGAAATGTTACGAGAATAAAACACTGATACAGTTTACAAAGGAGTGAGGGGTAAGTTACAGGAATAAAAATGAAATATTACGGGAATAAAACACAGACACAATTTAAATAGGGGGAGGAAATTTTACGGGAATAAAACACAGCTACAGTTTACAAAGGAGTGCGGGGAAAGTTACGGGAATAGAAAGGAAATATTACGGCAATAAAACACAAACACAATTTAAATAGTGGGGAGGAAATGTTACGGACAAAAGCACAGATACAGTTTACAAAGGAGTGAGGGGAATGTTAGGGGACTAAAATGGAAATATAACGGGAATAAAACACAAACACAATTTAAATAGGGGGGAGGAAAAGTTATGGAAATAAAACACAGATACAGTTTACAAAGGAGTGAGGAGAAAGTTACCGGGAATAGAAAATACCCAAAATTTATAAAGGAGAGAGAAGAACATTATCTGAATAAAACACAGATACTATTTATTAAAACGTGAGGGAAATATTACGGGAATAAAACTCAGACACAATTTGAATGGGGGGAGGAAATTTTACGGGAATAAAACACAGATACAGTTTACAAAGGAGTGAGGGGAAAGTTACGGGAATAAAAAGGAAATATTACGGGAATAAAACACAAACACAATTTAAATAGGGGGGAGGAAATGTTACGGGAATAAAACACAGATACAGTTTACAAAGGAGTGAGATGAAAGTTAGGGGTATAAAACGGAAATATTACGGGAATAAATCACAGACACAATTTAAATAGGGGGAGGAAATGTTACGGGAATAAAACACAGATACAGTTTACAAAGGAGTGAGGAGAAAGTTAGGGGACTAAAATGGAAATATAACGGGAATAAAACACAAACACAATTTAAATAGGGGGGAGGAAATGTTCCGGGAATAAAACACAGATACTGTTTACAAAGGAGTGAGGAGAAAGTTACCGGGAATAGAAAATACCCAAAATTTATAAAGGAGCGAGTAGAACATTATCTGAATAAAACACAGATACTATTTATTAAAACGTGAGGGAAATATTACGGGAATAAAACTCAGACACCATTTGAATGGGGGGAGGAAATTTTACGGGAAAAAAACACAGATACAGTTTACAAAGGAGTGAGGGGAAAGTTACGGGAATAAAAAGAAAATATTACGGGAATAAAACCCAAACACAATTTAAATAGGGGGGAGGAAATGTTACGGGAATAAAACACAGATACAGTTTACAAAGGACTGAGTGGAAAGTTAAGGGAATAAAACGGAAATATTACGGGAATAAAACACAGTCGCAATTTAAAAAGGAGGAGGAAATGTTACGGGAATAAAACACAGATACAGTTTACAAAGGAGTGAGGGTAGAGTTACGGGAATAAAACGGAATTATTACGGGAATAAAACACAGACACAATTTAAATAGGGGGGAGCAACTGTTACGGGAATAAAACACAGATACAGTTTACAAAGGAGTGAGGGGAAACTTACGGGAATAGAAAGGAAATATTACGGGAATAAAACACAAACACAATTTAAATATTGGGGGGGAAATGTTACGGACATAAACCACAGATACAGTTTACAAAGGAGTGAGGGGAAAGTTAGGGGAATAAAAAGGAATTATTACGGGAATAAAACACAGACAATTTAAATAGGGGGAGGAAATGTTACAGGAATAAAACACAGATACAGTTTACATAGGAGTGAGGGGAATGTTACGGGAATAGAAAACACCCAAAATTTATAAAGGAGCGTGTAGAACATTATCGGAATAAAACACAGATACTATTTATTAAAACGTGAGGGAAATATTACGGGAATAAAACTCAGACACAATTTAAATAGGGGGGAGGAAATGTTACGTGAATAAAACACAGATACAGTTTACAAAGGAGTGAGGGGAAGGTTACGGGAATAAAAAAGAAAAATTACGGGAATAAAACACAGACACAATTTAAACATGGCGGAGGAAATGTTGCGGAATAAAACACAGATACAGTTTACAAAGGAGTAAGTGGAAAGTTAGGGGAATAAAACGGAAATATTACGGGAATAAAACACAGACACAATTTAAACAGGGGGGTGGAAATGTTACGGGAATAAAACAGATACAGTTTACAAAGGAGTCAGGGGAATGTTACGGGAATAGAAAATACCCAAAATTTATAAAGGAGCATGTAGAACATTATCTGAATAAAACACAGATACTATTTATTAAAACGTGAGGGAAATATTACGGGAATAAAAGTCAGACACAATTTAAATAGGGGGGAGGAAATGTTACGAGAATAAAACACTGATACAGTTTACAAAGGAGTGAGGGGTAAGTTACAGGAATAAAAAGGAAATATTACGGGAATAAAACACAGACACAATTTAAATAGGGGGAGGAAATTTTACGGGAATAAAACACAGCTACAGTTTACAAAGGAGTGCGGGGAATGTTACGGGAATAGAAAGGAAATATTACGGCAATAAAACACAAACACAATTTAAATAGTGGGGAGGAAATGTTACGGACAAAAGCACAGATACAGTTTACAAAGGAGTGAGGGGAATGTTAGGGGACTAAAATGGAAATATAACGGGAATAAAACACAAACACAATTTAAATAGGGGGGAGGAAAATTTATGGAAATAAAACACAGATACAGTTTACAAAGGAGTGTGGAGAAAGTTACCGGGAATAGAAAATACCCAAAATTTATAAAGGAGAGAGAAGAACATTATCTGAATAAAACACAGATACTATTTATTAAAACGTGAGGGAAATATTACGGGAATAAAACTCAGACACAATTTGAATGGGGGGAGGAAATTTTACGGGAATAAAACACAGATACAGTTTACAAAGGAGTGAGGGGAAAGTTACGGGAATAAAAAGGAAATATTACGGGAATAAAACACAAACACAATTTAAATAGGGGGGAGGAAATGTTACGGGAATAAAACACAGATACTGTTTACAAAGGAGTGAGGAGAAAGTTACCGGGAATAGAAAATACCCAAAATTTATAAAGGAGCGAGTAGAACATTATCTGAATAAAACACAGATACTATTTATTAAAACGTGAGGGAAATATTACGGGAATAAAACTCAGACACCATTTGAATGGGGGGAGGAAATTTTACGGGAAAAAAACACAGATACAGTTTACAAAGGAGTGAGGGGAAAGTTACGGGAATAAAAAGAAAATATTACGGGAATAAAACCCAAACACAATTTAAATAGGGGGGAGGAAATGTTACGGGAATAAAACACAGATACAGTTTACAAAGGAGTGAGTGGAAAGTTAAGGGAATAAAACGGAAATATTACGGGAATAAAACACAGTCGCAATTTAAAAAGGAGGAGGAAATGTTACGGGAATAAAACACAGATACAGTTTACAAAGGAGTGAGGGTAAGGTTACGGGAATAAAACGGAATTATTACGGGAATAAAACACAGACACAATTTAAATAGGGGGGAGCAACTGTTACGGGAATAAAACACAGATACAGTTTACAAAGGAGTGAGGGGAAACTTACGGGAATAGAAAGGAAATATTACGGGAATAAAACACAAACACAATTTGAATATTGGGGGGGAAATGTTACGGACATAAACCACAGATACAGTTTACAAAGGAGTGAGGGGAAAGTTAGGGGAATAAAAAGGAAATATTACGGGAATAAAACACAGACAATTTAAATAGGGGGGAGGAAATGTTACGTGAATAAAACACAGATACAGTTTACAAAGGAGTGAGGGGAAAGTTACGGGAATAAAAAAGAAAAATTACGGGAATAAAACACAGACACAATTTAAACATGGCGGAGGAAATGTTGCGGAATAAAACACAGATACAGTTTACAAAGGAGTAAGTGGAAAGTTAGGGGAATAAAACGGAAATATTACGGGAATAAAACACAGACACAATTTAAACAGGGGGGTGGAAATGTTACGGGAATAAAACAGATACAGTTTACAAAGGAGTGAGGGGAATGTTACGGGAATAGAAAATACCCAAAATTTATAAAGGAGCATGTAGAACATTATCTGAATAAAACACAGATACTATTTATTAAAACGTGAGGGAAATATTACGGGAATAAAAGTCAGACACAATTTAAATAGGGGGGAGGAAATGTTACGAGAATAATACACTGATACAGTTTACAAAGGAGTGAGGGGTAAGTTACAGGAATAAAAAGGAAATATTACGGGAATAAAACACAGACACAATTTAAATAGGGGGAGGAAATTTTACGGGAATAAAACACAGCTACAGTTTACAAAGGAGTGCGGGGAAAGTTACGGGAATAGAAAGGAAATATTACGGCAATAAAACACAAACACAATTTAAATAGTGGGGAGGAAATGTTACGGACAAAAGCACAGATACAGTTTACAAAGGAGTGAGGGGAATGTTAGGGGACTAAAATGGAAATATAACGGGAATAAAACACAAACACAATTTAAATAGGGGGGAGGAAAAGTTATGGAAATAAAACACAGATACAGTTTACAAAGGAGTGAGGAGAAAGTTACCGGGAATAGAAAATACCCAAAATTTATAAAGGAGAGAGAAGAACATTATCTGAATAAAACACAGATACTATTTATTAAAACGTGAGGGAAATATTACGGGAATAAAACTCAGACACAATTTGAATGGGGGGAGGAAATTTTACGGGAATAAAACACAAATACAGTTTACAAAGGAGTGAGGGGAAAGTTACGGGATAAAAAGGAAATATTACGGGAATAAAACACAAACACAATTTAAATAGGGGGGAGGAAATGTTACGGGAATAAAACACAGATACAGTTTACAAAGGAGTGAGATGAAAGTTAGGGGTATAAAACGGAAATATTACGGGAATAAATCACAGACACAATTTAAATAGGGGGAGGAAATGTTACGGGAATAAAACACAGATACAGTTTACAAAGGAGTGAGGAGAAAGTTAGGGGACTAAAATGGAAATATAACGGGAATAAAACACAAACACAATTTAAATAGGGGGGAGGAAATGTAACGGGAATAAAACACAGATACTGTTTACAAAGGAGTGAGGAGAAAGTTACCGGGAATAGAAAATACCCAAAATTTATAAAGGAGCGAGTAGAACATTATCTGAATAAAACACAGATACTATTTATTAAAACGTGAGGGAAATATTACGGGAATAAAACTCAGACACCATTTGAATGGGGGGAGGAAATTTTACGGGAAAAAAACACAGATACAGTTTACAAAGGAGTGAGGGGAAAGTTACGGGAATAAAAAGAAAATATTACGGGAATAAAACCCAAACACAATTTAAATAGGGGGGAAGAAATGTTACGGGAATAAAACACAGATACAGTTTACAAAGGAGTGAGTGGAAAGTTAAGGGAATAAAACGGAAATATTACGGGAATAAAACACAGTCGCAATTTAAAAAGGAGGAGGAAATGTTACGGGAATAAAACACAGATACAGTTTACAAAGGAGTGAGGGTAAAGTTACGGGAATAAAACGGAATTATTACGGGAATAAAACACAGACACAATTTAAATAGGGGGGAGCAACTGTTACGGGAATAAAACACAGATACAGTTTACAAAGGAGTGAGGGGAAACTTACGGGAATAGAAAGGAAATATTACGTGAATAAAACACAAACACAATTTAAATATTGGGGGGGAAATGTTACGGACATAAACCACAGATACAGTTTACAAAGGAGTGAGGGGAAAGTTAGGGGAATAAAAAGGAAATATTACGGGAATAAAACACAGACAATTTAAATAGGGGGGAGGAAATGTTACGTGAATAAAACACAGATACAGTTTACAAAGGAGTGAGGGGAAAGTTACGGGAATAAAAAAGAAAAATTACGGGAATAAAACACAGACACAATTTAAACATGGCGGAGGAAATGTTGCGGAATAAAACACAGATACAGTTTACAAAGGAGTAAGTGGAAAGTTAGGGGAATAAAACGGAAATATTACGGGAATAAAACACAGACACAATTTAAACAGGGGGGTGGAAATGTTACGGGAATAAAACAGATACAGTTTACAAAGGAGTGAGGGGAATGTTACGGGAATAGAAAATACCCAAAATTTATAAAGGAGCATGTAGAACATTATCTGAATAAAACACAGATACTATTTATTAAAACGTGAGGGAAATATTACGGGAATAAAAGTCAGACACAATTTAAATAGGGGGGAGGAAATGTTACGAGAATAAAACACTGATACAGTTTACAAAGGAGTGAGGGGTAAGTTACAGGAATAAAAAGGATATATTACGGGAATAAAACACAGACACAGTTTAAATAGGGGGAGGAAATTTTACGGGAATAAAACACAGCTACAGTTTACAAAGGAGTGCGGGGAAAGTTACGGGAATAGAAAGGAAATATTACGGCAATAAAACACAAACACAATTTAAATAGTGGGGAGGAAATGTTACGGACAAAAGCACAGATACAGTTTACAAAGGAGTGAGGGGAATGTTAGGGGACTAAAATGGAAATATAACGGGAATAAAACACAGACACAATTTAAACAGGGGGGTGGAAATGTTACGGGAATAAAACAGATACAGTTTACAAAGGAGTGAGGGGAATGTTACGGGAATAGAAAATACCCAAAATTTATAAAGGAGCATGTAGAACATTATCTGAATAAAACACAGATACTATTTATTAAAACGTGAGGGAAATATTACGGGAATAAAAGTCAGACACAATTTAAATAGGGGGGAGGAAATGTTACGAGAATAAAACACTGATACAGTTTACAAAGGAGTGAGGGGTAAGTTACAGGAATAAAAAGGAAATATTACGGGAATAAAACACAGACACAATTTAAATAGGGGGAGGAAATTTTACGGGAATAAAACACAGCTACAGTTTACAAAGGAGTGCGGGGAAAGTTACGGGAATAGAAAGGAAATATTACGGCAATAAAACACAAACACAATTTAAATAGTGGGGAGGAAATGTTACGGACAAAAGCACAGATACAGTTTACAAAGGAGTGAGGGGAATGTTAGGGGACTAAAATGGAAATATAACGGGAATAAAACACAGACACAATTTTAACAGGGGGGTGGAAATGTTACGGGAATAAAACAGATACAGTTTACAAAGGAGTGAGGGGAATGTTACGGGAATAGAAAATACCCAAAATTTATAAAGGAGCATGTAGAACATTATCTGAATAAAACACAGATACTATTTATTAAAACGTGAGGGAAATATTACGGGAATAAAAGTCAGACACAATTTAAATAGGGGGGAGGAAATGTTACGAGAATAAAACACTGATACAGTTTACAAAGGAGTGAGGGGTAAGTTACAGGAATAAAAAGGAAATATTACGGGAATAAAACACAGACACAATTTAAATAGGGGGAGGAAATTTTACGGGAATAAAACACAGCTACAGTTTACAAAGGAGTGCGGGGAAAGTTACGGGAATAGAAAGGAAATATTACGGGAATAAAACCCAAACACAATTTAAATAGGGGGAGGAAATGTTACGGGAATAAAACACAGATACAGTTTACAAAGGAGTGAGTGGAAAGTTAAGGGAATAAAACGGAAATATTACGGGAATAAAACACAGTCGCAATTTAAAAAGGAGGAGGAAATGTTACGGGAATAAAACACAGATACAGTTTACAAAGGAGTGAGGGTAAAGTTACGGGAATAAAACGGAATTATTACGGGAATAAAACACAGACACAATTTAAATAGGGGGGGGCAACTGTTACGGGAATAAAACACAGATACAGTTTACAAAGGAGTGAGGGGAAACTTACGGGAATAGAAAGGAAATATTACGGGAATAAAACACAAACACAATTTAAATATTGGGGGGAAATGTTACGGACATAAACCACAGATACAGTTTACAAAGGAGTGAGGGGAAAGTTAGGGGAATAAAAAGGAAATATTACGGGAATAAAACACAGACAATTTAAATAGGGGGAGGAAATGATACAGGAATAAAACACAGATACAGTTTACATAGGAGTGAGGGGAATGTTACGGGAATAGAAAACACCCAACATTTATAAAGGAGCGTGTAGAACATTATCGGAATAAAACACAGATACTATTTATTAAAACGTGAGGGAAATATTACGGGAATAAAACTCAGACACAATTTAAATAGGGGGGAGGAAATGTTACGTGAATAAAACACAGATACAGTTTACAAAGGAGTGAGGGGAAAGTTACGGGAATAAAAAAGAAAAATTACGAGAATAAAACACAGACACAATTTAAACATGGCGGAGGAAATGTTGCGGAATAAAACACAGATACAGTTTACAAAGGAGTAAGTGGAAAGTTACGGGAATAAAAAGGAAATATTACGGGAATAAAACACAGACACAATTTAAACAGGGGGGTGGAAACGTTACTGGAATAAAACAAATACAGTTTACAAAGGAGTGAGGGGAATGTTACGGGAATAGAAAACACCCAAAATTTATAAAGGAGCGTGTAGAACATTATCGGAATAAAACACAGATACTATTTATTAAAACGTGAGGGAAATATTACGGGAATAAAACTCAGAGACAATTTAAATAGGGGGGAGGAAATGTTACGTGAAAAAAACACAGATACAGTTTACAAAGTAGTGAGGGGAAAGTTACGGGAATAAAAAAGAAAAATTACGGGAATAAAACACAGACACAATTTAAACATGGCGGAGGAAATGTTGCGGAATAAAACACAGATACAGTTTACAAAGGAGTAAGTGGAAAGTTAGGGGAATAAAACGGAAATATTACGGGAATAAAACACAGACACAATTTAAACAGGGGGGTGGAAATGTTACGGGAATAAGACAGATACAGTTTACAAAGGAGTGAGGGGAATGTTACGGGAATAGAAAATACCCAAAATTTATAAAGGAGCATGTAGAACATTATCTGAATAAAACACAGATACTATTTATTAAAACGTGAGTGAAATATTACGGGAATAAAAGTCAGACACAATTTAAATAGGGGGGAGGAAATGTTACGAGAATAAAACACTGATACAGTTTACAAAGGAGTGAGGGGTAAGTTACAGGAATAAAAATGAAATATTACGGGAATAAAACACAGACACAATTTAAATAGGGGGAGGAAATTTTACGGGAATAAAACACAGCTACAGTTTACAAAGGAGTGCGGGGAAAGTTACGGGAATAGAAAGGAAATATTACGGCAATAAAATACAAACACAATTTAAATAGTGGGGAGGAAATGTTACGGACAAAAGCACAGATACAGTTTACAAAGGAGTGAGGGGAATGTTAGGGGACTAAAATGGAAATATAACGGGAATAAAACACAAACACAATTTAAATAGGGGGGAGGAAAAGTTATGGAAATAAAACACAGATACAGTTTACAAAGGAGTGAGGAGAAAGTTACCGGGAATAGAAAATACCCAAAATTTATAAAGGAGAGAGAAGAACATTATCTGAATAAAACAGAGATACTATTTATTAAAACGTGAGGGAAATATTACGGGAATAAAACTCAGACACAATTTAAATAGGGGGGAGCAACTGTTACGGGAATAAAACACAGATACAGTTTACAAAGGAGTGAGGGGAAACTTACGGGAATAGAAAGGAAATATTACGGGAATAAAACACAAACACAATTTAAATATTGGGGGGGAAATGTTACGGACATAAACCACAGATACAGTTTACAAAGGAGTGAGGGGAAAGTTAGGGGAATAAAAAGGAATTATTACGGGAATAAAACACAGACAATTTAAATAGGGGGAGGAAATGTTACAGGAATAAAACACAGATACAGTTTACATAGGAGTGAGGGGAATGTTACGGGAATAGAAAACACCCAAAATTTATAAAGGAGCGTGTAGAACATTATCGGAATAAAACACAGA
Source organism: Narcine bancroftii (assembly GCF_036971445.1). Classification (NCBI taxonomy): domain Eukaryota; kingdom Metazoa; phylum Chordata; class Chondrichthyes; order Torpediniformes; family Narcinidae; genus Narcine; species Narcine bancroftii. The sequence continues at coordinate 1,643,798 of NW_027211896.1, forward strand.
TACTATTTATTAAAACGTGAGGGAAATATTACGGGAATAAAACTCAGACACAATTTAAATAGGGGGGAGGAAATGTTACGTGAATAAAACACAGATACAGTTTACAAAGGAGTGAGGGGAAAGTTACGGGAATAAAAAAGAAAAATTACTGGAATAAAACACAGACACAATTTAAACATGGCGGAGGAAATGTTGCGGAATAAAACACAGATACAGTTTACAAAGGAGTAAGTGGAAAGTTAGGGGAATAAAACGGAAATATTACGGGAATAAAACACAGACACAATTTAAACAGGGGGGTGGAAATGTTACGGGAATAAAACAGATACAGTTTACAAAGGAGTCAGGGGAATGTTACGGGAATAGAAAATACCCAAAATTTATAAAGGAGCATGTAGAACATTATCTGAATAAAACACAGATACTATTTATTAAAACGTGAGGGAAATATTACGGGAATAAAAGTCAGACACAATTTAAATAGGGGGGAGGAAATGTTACGAGAATAAAACACTGATACAGTTTACAAAGGAGTGAGGGGTAAGTTACAGGAATAAAAAGGAAATATTACGGGAATAAAACACAGACACAATTTAAATAGGGGGAGGAAATTTTACGGGAATAAAACACAGCTACAGTTTACAAAGGAGTGCGGGGAATGTTACGGGAATAGAAAGGAAATATTACGGCAATAAAACACAAACACAATTTAAATAGTGGGGAGGAAATGTTACGGACAAAAGCACAGATACAGTTTACAAAGGAGTGAGGGGAATGTTAGGGGACTAAAATGGAAATATAACGGGAATAAAACACAAACACAATTTAAATAGGGGGGTGGAAAATTTATGGAAATAAAACACAGATACAGTTTACAAAGGAGTGTGGAGAAAGTTACCGGGAATAGAAAATACCCAAAATTTATAAAGGAGAGAGAAGAACATTATCTGAATAAAACACAGATACTATTTATTAAAACGTGAGGGAAATATTACGGGAATAAAACTCAGACACAATTTGAATGGGGGGAGGAAATTTTACGGGAATAAAACACAGATACAGTTTACAAAGGAGTGAGGGGAAAGTTACGGGAATAAAAAGGAAATATTACGGGAATAAAACACAAACACAATTTAAATAGGGGGGAGGAAATGTTACGGGAATAAAACACAGATACTGTTTACAAAGGAGTGAGGAGAAAGTTACCGGGAATAGAAAATACCCAAAATTTATAAAGGAGCGAGTAGAACATTATCTGAATAAAACACAGATACTATTTATTAAAACGTGAGGGAAATATTACGGGAATAAAACTCAGACACCATTTGAATGGGGGGAGGAAATTTTACGGGAAAAAAACACAGATACAGTTTACAAAGGAGTGAGGGGAAAGTTACGGGAATAAAAAGAAAATATTACGGGAATAAAACCCAAACACAATTTAAATAGGGGGGAGGAAATGTTACGGGAATAAAACACAGATACAGTTTACAAAGGAGTGAGTGGAAAGTTAAGGGAATAAAACGGAAATATTACGGGAATAAAACACAGTCGCAATTTAAAAAGGAGGAGGAAATGTTACGGGAATAAAACACAGATACAGTTTACAAAGGAGTGAGGGTAAGGTTACGGGAATAAAACGGAATTATTACGGGAATAAAACACAGACACAATTTAAATAGGGGGGAGCAACTGTTACGGGAATAAAACACAGATACAGTTTACAAAGGACTGAGGGGAAACTTACGGGAATAGAAAGGAAATATTACGGGAATAAAACACAAACACAATTTAAATATTGGGGGGGAAATGTTACGGACATAAACCACAGATACAGTTTACAAAGGAGTGAGGGGAAAGTTAGGGGAATAAAAAGGAAATATTACGGGAATAAAACACAGACAATTTAAATAGGGGGGAGGAAATGTTACGTGAATAAAACACAGATACAGTTTACAAAGGAGTGAGGGGAAAGTTACGGGAATAAAAAAGAAAAATTACGGGAATAAAACACAGACACAATTTAAACATGGCGGAGGAAATGTTGCGGAATAAAACACAGATACAGTTTACAAAGGAGTAAGTGGAAAGTTAGGGGAATAAAACGGAAATATTACGGGAATAAAACACAGACACAATTTAAACAGGGGGGTGGAAATGTTACGGGAATAAAACAGATACAGTTTACAAAGGAGTGAGGGGAATGTTACGGGAATAGAAAATACCCAAAATTTATAAAGGAGCATGTAGAACATTATCTGAATAAAACACAGATACTATTTATTAAAACGTGAGGGAAATATTACGGGAATAAAAGTCAGACACAATTTAAATAGGGGGGAGGAAATGTTACGAGAATAATACACTGATACAGTTTACAAAGGAGTGAGGGGTAAGTTACAGGAATAAAAAGGAAATATTACGGGAATAAAACACAGACACAATTTAAATAGGGGGAGGAAATTTTACGGGAATAAAACACAGCTACAGTTTACAAAGGAGTGCGGGGAAAGTTACGGGAATAGAAAGGAAATATTACGGCAATAAAACACAAACACAATTTAAATAGTGGGGAGGAAATGTTACGGACAAAAGCACAGATACAGTTTACAAAGGAGTGAGGGGAATGTTAGGGGACTAAAATGGAAATATAACGGGAATAAAACACAAACACAATTTAAATAGGGGGGAGGAAAAGTTATGGAAATAAAACACAGATACAGTTTACAAAGGAGTGAGGAGAAAGTTACCGGGAATAGAAAATACCCAAAATTTATAAAGGAGAGAGAAGAACATTATCTGAATAAAACACAGATACTATTTATTAAAACGTGAGGGAAATATTACGGGAATAAAACTCAGACACAATTTGAATGGGGGGAGGAAATTTTACGGGAATAAAACACAAATACAGTTTACAAAGGAGTGAGGGGAAAGTTACGGGAATAAAAAGGAAATATTACGGGAATAAAACACAAACACAATTTAAATAGGGGGGAGGAAATGTTACCGGAATAAAACACAGATACAGTTTACAAAGGAGTGAGATGAAAGTTAGGGGTATAAAACGGAAATATTACGGGAATAAATCACAGACACAATTTAAATAGGGGGAGGAAATGTTACGGGAATAAAACACAGATACAGTTTACAAAGGAGTGAGGAGAAAGTTAGGGGACTAAAATGGAAATATAACGGGAATAAAACACAAACACAATTTAAATAGGGGGGGAGGAAATGTTACGGGAATAAAACACAGATACTGTTTATAAAGGAGTGAGGAGAAAGTTACCGGGAATAGAAAATACCCAAAATTTATAAAGGAGCGAGTAGAACATTATCTGAATAAAACACAGATACTATTTATTAAAACGTGAGGGAAATATTACGGGAATAAAACTCAGACACCATTTGAATGGGGGGAGGAAATTTTACGGGAAAAAAACACAGATACAGTTTACAAAGGAGTGAGGGGAAAGTTACGGGAATAAAAAGAAAATATTACGGGAATAAAACCCAAACACAATTTAAATAGGGGGGAAGAAATGTTACGGGAATAAAACACAGATACAGTTTACAAAGGAGTGAGTGGAAAGTTAAGGGAATAAAACGGAAATATTACGGGAATAAAACACAGTCGCAATTTAAAAAGGAGGAGGAAATGTTACGGGAATAAAACACAGATACAGTTTACAAAGGAGTGAGGGTAAAGTTACGGGAATAAAACGGAATTATTACGGGAATAAAACACAGACACAATTTAAATAGGGGGGAGCAACTGTTACGGGAATAAAACACAGATACAGTTTACAAAGGAGTGAGGGGAAACTTACGGGAATAGAAAGGAAATATTACGTGAATAAAACACAAACACAATTTAAATATTGGGTGGGGAAATGTTACGGACATAAACCACAGATACAGTTTACAAAGGAGTGAGGGGAAAGTTAGGGGAATAAAAAGGAAATATTACGGGAATAAAACACAGACAATTTAAATAGGGGGGAGGAAATGTTACGTGAATAAAACACAGATACAGTTTACAAAGGAGTGAGGGGAAAGTTATGGGAATAAAAAAGAAAAATTACGGGAATAAAACACAGACACAATTTAAACATGGCGGAGGAAATGTTGCGGAATAAAACACAGATACAGTTTACAAAGGAGTAAGTGGAAAGTTAGGGGAATAAAACGGAAATATTACGGGAATAAAACACAGACACAATTTAAACAGGGGGGTGGAAATGTTACGGGAATAAAACAGATACAGTTTACAAAGGAGTGAGGGGAATGTTACGGGAATAGAAAATACCCAAAATTTATAAAGGAGCATGTAGAACATTATCTGAATAAAACACAGATACTATTTATTAAAACGTGAGGGAAATATTACGGGAATAAAAGTCAGACACAATTTAAATAGGGGGGAGGAAATGTTACGAGAATAAAACACTGATACAGTTTACAAAGGAGTGAGGGGTAAGTTACAGGAATAAAAAGGAAATATTACGGGAATAAAACACAGACACAGTTTAAATAGGGGGAGGAAATTTTACGGGAATAAAACACAGCTACAGTTTACAAAGGAGTGCGGGGAAAGTTACGGGAATAGAAAGGAAATATTACGGCAATAAAACACAAACACAATTTAAATAGTGGGGAGGAAATGTTACGGACAAAAGCACAGATACAGTTTACAAAGGAGTGAGGGGAATGTTAGGGGACTAAAATGTAAATATAACGGGAATAAAACACAGACACAATTTAAACAGGGGGGTGGAAATGTTACGGGAATAAAACAGATACAGTTTACAAAGGAGTGAGGGGAATGTTACGGGAATAGAAAATACCCAAAATTTATAAAGGAGCATGTAGAACATTATCTGAATAAAACACAGATACTATTTATTAAAACGTGAGGGAAATATTACGGGAATAAAAGTCAGACACAATTTAAATAGGGGGGAGGAAATGTTACGAGAATAAAACACTGATACAGTTTACAAAGGAGTGAGGGGTAAGTTACAGGAATAAAAAGGAAATATTACGGGAATAAAACACAGACACAATTTAAATAGGGGGAGGAAATTTTACGGGAATAAAACACAGCTACAGTTTACAAAGGAGTGCGGGGAAAGTTACGGGAATAGAAAGGAAATATTACGGGAATAAAACCCAAACACAATTTAAATAGGGGGAGGAAATGTTACGGGAATAAAACACAGATACAGTTTACAAAGGAGTGAGTGGAAAGTTAAGGGAATAAAACGGAAATATTACGGGAATAAAACACAGTCGCAATTTAAAAAGGAGGAGGAAATGTTACGGGAATAAAACACAGATACAGTTTACAAAGGAGTGAGGGTAAAGTTACGGGAATAAAACGGAATTATTACGGGAATAAAACACAGACACAATTTAAATAGGGGGGGGCAACTGTTACGGGAATAAAACACAGATACAGTTTACAAAGGAGTGAGGGGAAACTTACGGGAATAGAAAGGAAATATTACGGGAATAAAACACAAACACAATTTAAATATTGGGGGGGAAATGTTACGGACATAAACCACAGATACAGTTTACAAAGGAGTGAGGGGAAAGTTAGGGGAATAAAAAGGAAATATTACGGGAATAAAACACAGACAATTTAAATAGGGGGAGGAAATGATACAGGAATAAAACACAGATACAGTTTACATAGGAGTGAGGGGAATGTTACGGGAATAGAAAACACCCAACATTTATAAAGGAGCGTGTAGAACATTATCGGAATAAAACACAGATACTATTTATTAAAACGTGAGGGAAATATTACGGGAATAAAACTCAGACACAATTTAAATAGGGGGGAGGAAATGTTACGTGAATAAAACACAGATACAGTTTACAAAGGAGTGAGGGGAAAGTTACGGGAATAAAAAAGAAAAATTACGGGAATAAAACACAGACACAATTTAAACATGGCGGAGGAAATGTTGCGGAATAAAACACAGATACAGTTTACAAAGGAGTAAGTGGAAAGTTAGGGGAATAAAACGGAAATATTACGGGAATAAAACACAGACACAATTTAAACAGGGGGGTGGAAATGTTACGGGAATAAAACAGATACAGTTTACAAAGGAGTGAGGGGAATGTTACGGGAATAGAAAATACCCAAAATTTATAAAGGAGCATGTAGAACATTATCTGAATAAAACACAGATACTATTTATTAAAACGTGAGGGAAATATTACGGGAATAAAAGTCAGACACAATTTAAATAGGGGGGAGGAAATGTTACGAGAATAAAACACTGATACAGTTTACAAAGGAGTGAGGGGTAAGTTACAGGAATAAAAAGGAAATATTACGGGAATAAAACACAGACACAATTTAAATAGGGGGAGGAAATTTTACGGGAATAAAACACAGCTACAGTTTACAAAGGAGTGCGGGGAAAGTTACGGGAATAGAAAGGAAATATTACGGCAATAAAACACAAACACAATTTAAATAGTGGGGAGGTAATGTTACGGACAAAAGCACAGATACAGTTTACAAAGGAGTGAGGGGAATGTTAGGGGACTAAAATGGAAATATAACGGGAATAAAACACAAACACAATTTAAATAGGGGGGAGGAAAAGTAATGGAAATAAAACACAGATACAGTTTACAAAGGAGTGAGGAGAAAGTTACCGGGAATAGAAAATACCCAAAATTTATAAAGGAGAGAGAAGAACATTATCTGAATAAAACACAGATACTATTTATTAAAACGTGAGGGAAATATTACGGGAATAAAACTCAGACACAATTTGAATGGGGGGAGGAAATTTTACGGGAATAAAACACAGATACAGTTTACAAAGGAGTGAGGGGAAAGTTACGGGAATAAAAAGGAAATATTACGGGAATAAAACACAAACACAATTTAAATAGGGGGGAGGAAATGTTACGGGAATAAAACACAGATACAGTTTACAAACGAGTGAGGGGAAAGTTAGGGGAATAAATCGGAAATATTACGGGAATAAAAGTCAGACACAATTTAAATAGGGGGGAGGAAATGTTACGGGAATAAAACACAGATACAGTTTACAAAGGAGTGAGGGTAAAGTTACGGGAATAAAACGGAAATATTACGGGAATAAATCACAGACACAATTTAAATAGGGGGAGGAAATGTTACGGGAATAAAACACAGATACAGTTTACAAAGGAGTGAGGAGAAAGTTAGGGGACTAAAATGGAAATATAACGGGAATAAAACACAAACACAATTTAAATAGGGGGGAGGAAATGTTACGGGAATAAAACACAGATACTGTTTACAAAGGAGTGAGGAGAAAGTTACCGGGAATAGAAAATACCCAAAATTTATAAAGGAGCGAGTAGAACATTATCTGAATAAAACACAGATACTATTTATTAAAACGTGAGGGAAATATTACGGGAATAAAACTCAGACACCATTTGAATGGGGGGAGGAAATTTTACGGGAAAAAAACACAGATACAGTTTACAAAGGAGTGAGGGGAAAGTTACGGGAATAAAAAGAAAATATTACGGGAATAAAACTCAAACACAATTTAAATAGGGGGAGGAAATGTTACGGGAATAAAACACAGATACAGTTTACAAAGGAGTGAGTGGAAAGTTAAGGGAATAAAACGGAAATATTACGGGAATAAAACACAGTCGCAATTTAAAAAGGAGGAGGAAATGTTACGGGAATAAAACACAGATACAGTTTACAAAGGAGTGAGGGTAAAGTTACGGGAATAAAACGGAATTATTACGGGAATAAAACACAGACACAATTTAAATAGGGGGGAGCAACTGTTACGGGAATAAAACACAGATACAGTTTACAAAGGAGTGAGGGGAAACTTACGGGAATAGAAAGGAAATATTACGGGAATAAAACACAAACACAATTTAAATATTGGGGGGGAAATGTTACGGACATAAACCACAGATACAGTTTACAAAGGAGTGAGGGGAAAGTTAGGGGAATAAAAAGGAAATATTACGGGAATAAAACACAGACAATTTAAATAGGGGGAGGAAATGATACAGGAATAAAACACAGATACAGTTTACATAGGAGTGAGGGGAATGTTACGGGAATAGAAAACACCCAAAATTTATAAAGGAGCGTGTAGAACATTATCGGAATAAAACACAGATACTATTTATTAAAACGTGAGGGAAATATTACGGGAATAAAACTCAGACACAATTTAAATAGGGGGGAGGAAATGTTACGTGAATAAAACACAGATACAGTTTACAAAGGAGTGAGGGGAAAGTTACGGGAATAAAAAAGAAAAATTACGGGTATAAAACACAGACACAATTTAAACATGGCGGAGGAAATGTTGCGGAATAAAACACAGATACAGTTTACAAAGGAGTAAGTGGAAAGTTAGGGGAATAAAACGGAAATATTACGGGAATAAAACACAGACACAATTTAAACAGGGGGGTGGAAATGTTACGGGAATAAAACAGATACAGTTTACAAAGGAGTGAGGGGAATGTTACGGGAATAGAAAATACCCAAAATTTATAAAGGAGCATGTAGAACATTATCTGAATAAAACACAGATACTATTTATTAAAACGTGAGGGAAATATTACGGGAATAAAAGTCAGACACAATTTAAATAGGGGGGAGGAAATGTTACGAGAATAAAACACTGATACAGTTTACAAAGGAGTGAGGGGTAAGTTACAGGAATAAAAAGGAAATATTACGGGAATAAAACTCAGACACAATTTAAATAGGGGGGTGGAAATGTTACGGGAATAAAACACAGATACAGTTTACAAAGGAGTGAGTGGAAAGTTAAGGGAATAAAACGGAAATATTACGGGAATAAAACACAGTCGCAATTTAAAAAGGAGGAGGAAATGTTACGGGAATAAAACACAGATACAGTTCACAAACGAGTGAGGGGAAAGTTAGGGGAATAAAACGGAAATATTACGGGAATAAAACAAAGACACAATTTAAATAGGGGGAGGAAATGTTACGGGAATAAAACACAGATACAGTTTACAAAGGAGTGAGTGGAAAGTTAAGGGAATAAAACGGAAATATTACGGGAATAAAACACAGTCGCAATTTAAAAAGGAGGAGGAAATGTTACGGGAATAAAACACAGATACAGTTTACAAAGGAGTGAGGGTAAAGTTACGGGAATAAAACGGAATTATTACGGGAATAAAACACAGACACAATTTAAATAGGGGGGAGCAACTGTTACGGGAATAAAACACAGATACAGTTTACAAAGGAGTGAGGGGAAACTTACGGGAATAGAAAATACCCAAAATTCATAAAGGAGCGAGTAGAACATTATCTGATTAAAACACAGATACTATTTATTAAAACGCGAGGGAAATATTACGGGAATAAAACTCAGACACAATTTAAATAGGGGGGTGGAAATGTTATGGGAATAAAACACATATACAGTTTACAAAGGAGTGATGGGAAAGTTACGGGAATAAAAAGGAAATATTACAGGAATAAAACACAGACACAATGAAAACAGGGGGGATGAAATGTTGCGGAATAAAACACAGATACAGTTTACAAAGGAGTGAGGGGAAAGTTACGGGAATAAAAAGGAAATATTACGGAAATAAAACACATGCACAATTTAAATAGGGGGAGGAAATGTTACGGGAATAAAACACAGATACAGTTTAAAAATGAGTGAGGAGAAAGTTAGGGGACTAAAATGGAAATATAACGGGAATAAAACACAAACACAATTTAAATAGGGGGGAGGAAATGTTACGGGAATAAAACACAGATACAGTTTACAAAGGAGTGAGGGTAAAGTTACGGGAATAAAACGGAAATATTACGGGAATAAATCACAGACACAATTTAAATAGGGGGAGGAAATGTTACGGGAATAAAACACAGATACAGTTTACAAAGGAGTGAGGAGAAAGTTAGGGGACTAAAACGGAATTATTACGGGAATAAAACACAGACACAATTTAAATAGGGGGGAGCAACTGTTACGGGAATAAAACACAGATACAGTTTACAAAGGACTGAGGGGAAACTTACGGGAATAGAAAGGAAATATTACGGGAATAAAACACAAACACAATTTAAATATTGGGGGGGAAATGTTACGGACATAAACCACAGATACAGTTTACAAAGGAGTGAGGGGAAAGTTAGGGGAATAAAAAGGAAATATTACGGGAATAAAACACAGACAATTTAAATAGGGGGGAGGAAATGTTACGTGAATAAAACACAGATACAGTTTACAAAGGAGTGAGGGGAAAGTTACGGGAATAAAAAAGAAAAATTACGGGAATAAAACACAGACACAATTTAAACATGGCGGAGGAAATGTTGCGGAATAAAACACAGATACAGTTTACAAAGGAGTAAGTGGAAAGTTAGGGGAATAAAACGGAAATATTACGGGAATAAAACACAGACACAATTTAAACAGGGGGGTGGAAATGTTACGGGAATAAAACAGATACAGTTTACAAAGGAGTGAGGGGAATGTTACGGGAATAGAAAATACCCAAAATTTATAAAGGAGCATGTAGAACATTATCTGAATAAAACACAGATACTATTTATTAAAACGTGAGGGAAATATTACGGGAATAAAAGTCAGACACAATTTAAATAGGGGGGAGGAAATGTTACGAGAATAATACACTGATACAGTTTACAAAGGAGTGAGGGGTAAGTTACAGGAATAAAAAGGAAATATTACGGGAATAAAACACAGACACAATTTAAATAGGGGGAGGAAATTTTACGGGAATAAAACACAGCTACAGTTTACAAAGGAGTGCGGGGAAAGTTACGGGAATAGAAAGGAAATATTACGGCAATAAAACACAAACACAATTTAAATAGTGGGGAGGAAATGTTACGGACAAAAGCACAGATACAGTTTACAAAGGAGTGAGGGGAATGTTAGGGGACTAAAATGGAAATATAACGGGAATAAAACACAAACACAATTTAAATAGGGGGGAGGAAAAGTTATGGAAATAAAACACAGATACAGTTTACAAAGGAGTGAGGAGAAAGTTACCGGGAATAGAAAATACCCAAAATTTATAAAGGAGAGAGAAGAACATTATCTGAATAAAACACAGATACTATTTATTAAAACGTGAGGGAAATATTACGGGAATAAAACTCAGACACAATTTGAATGGGGGGAGGAAATTTTACGGGAATAAAACACAAATACAGTTTACAAAGGAGTGAGGGGAAAGTTACGGGAATAAAAAGGAAATATTACGGGAATAAAACACAAACACAATTTAAATAGGGGGGAGGAAATGTTACCGGAATAAAACACAGATACAGTTTACAAAGGAGTGAGATGAAAGTTAGGGGTATAAAACGGAAATATTACGGGAATAAATCACAGACACAATTTAAATAGGGGGAGGAAATGTTACGGGAATAAAACACAGATACAGTTTACAAAGGAGTGAGGAGAAAGTTAGGGGACTAAAATGGAAATATAACGGGAATAAAACACAAACACAATTTAAATAGGGGGGGAGGAAATGTTACGGGAATAAAACACAGATACTGTTTACAAAGGAGTGAGGAGAAAGTTACCGGGAATAGAAAATACCCAAAATTTATAAAGGAGCGAGTAGAACATTATCTGAATAAAACACAGATACTATTTATTAAAACGTGAGGGAAATATTACGGGAATAAAACTCAGACACCATTTGAATGGGGGGAGGAAATTTTACGGGAAAAAAACACAGATACAGTTTACAAAGGAGTGAGGGGAAAGTTACGGGAATAAAAAGAAAATATTACGGGAATAAAACCCAAACACAATTTAAATAGGGGGGAAGAAATGTTACGGGAATAAAACACAGATACAGTTTACAAAGGAGTGAGTGGAAAGTTAAGGGAATAAAACGGAAATATTACGGGAATAAAACACAGTCGCAATTTAAAAAGGAGGAGGAAATGTTACGGGAATAAAACACAGATACAGTTTACAAAGGAGTGAGGGTAAAGTTACGGGAATAAAACGGAATTATTACGGGAATAAAACACAGACACAATTTAAATAGGGGGGAGCAACTGTTACGGGAATAAAACACAGATACAGTTTACAAAGGAGTGAGGGGAAACTTACGGGAATAGAAAGGAAATATTACGTGAATAAAACACAAACACAATTTAAATATTGGGTGGGGAAATGTTACGGACATAAACCACAGATACAGTTTACAAAGGAGTGAGGGGAAAGTTAGGGGAATAAAAAGGAAATATTACGGGAATAAAACACAGACAATTTAAATAGGGGGGAGGAAATGTTACGTGAATAAAACACAGATACAGTTTACAAAGGAGTGAGGGGAAAGTTATGGGAATAAAAAAGAAAAATTACGGGAATAAAACACAGACACAATTTAAACATGGCGGAGGAAATGTTGCGGAATAAAACACAGATACAGTTTACAAAGGAGTAAGTGGAAAGTTAGGGGAATAAAACGGAAATATTACGGGAATAAAACACAGACACAATTTAAACAGGGGGGTGGAAATGTTACGGGAATAAAACAGATACAGTTTACAAAGGAGTGAGGGGAATGTTACGGGAATAGAAAATACCCAAAATTTATAAAGGAGCATGTAGAACATTATCTGAATAAAACACAGATACTATTTATTAAAACGTGAGGGAAATATTACGGGAATAAAAGTCAGACACAATTTAAATAGGGGGGAGGAAATGTTACGAGAATAAAACACTGATACAGTTTACAAAGGAGTGAGGGGTAAGTTACAGGAATAAAAAGGAAATATTACGGGAATAAAACACAGACACAGTTTAAATAGGGGGAGGAAATTTTACGGGAATAAAACACAGCTACAGTTTACAAAGGAGTGCGGGGAAAGTTACGGGAATAGAAAGGAAATATTACGGCAATAAAACACAAACACAATTTAAATAGTGGGGAGGAAATGTTACGGACAAAAGCACAGATACAGTTTACAAAGGAGTGAGGGGAATGTTAGGGGACTAAAATGTAAATATAACGGGAATAAAACACAGACACAATTTAAACAGGGGGGTGGAAATGTTACGGGAATAAAACAGATACAGTTTACAAAGGAGTGAGGGGAATGTTACGGGAATAGAAAATACCCAAAATTTATAAAGGAGCATGTAGAACATTATCTGAATAAAACACAGATACTATTTATTAAAACGTGAGGGAAATATTACGGGAATAAAAGTCAGACACAATTTAAATAGGGGGGAGGAAATGTTACGAGAATAAAACACTGATACAGTTTACAAAGGAGTGAGGGGTAAGTTACAGGAATAAAAAGGAAATATTACGGGAATAAAACACAGACACAATTTAAATAGGGGGAGGAAATTTTACGGGAATAAAACACAGCTACAGTTTACAAAGGAGTGCGGGGAAAGTTACGGGAATAGAAAGGAAATATTACGGGAATAAAACCCAAACACAATTTAAATAGGGGGAGGAAATGTTACGGGAATAAAACACAGATACAGTTTACAAAGGAGTGAGTGGAAAGTTAAGGGAATAAAACGGAAATATTACGGGAATAAAACACAGTCGCAATTTAAAAAGGAGGAGGAAATGTTACGGGAATAAAACACAGATACAGTTTACAAAGGAGTGAGGGTAAAGTTACGGGAATAAAACGGAATTATTACGGGAATAAAACACAGACACAATTTAAATAGGGGGGGGGCAACTGTTACGGGAATAAAACACAGATACAGTTTACAAAGGAGTGAGGGGAAACTTACGGGAATAGAAAGGAAATATTACGGGAATAAAACACAAACACAATTTAAATATTGGGGGGGAAATGTTACGGACATAAACCACAGATACAGTTTACAAAGGAGTGAGGGGAAAGTTAGGGGAATAAAAAGGAAATATTACGGGAATAAAACACAGACAATTTAAATAGGGGGAGGAAATGATACAGGAATAAAACACAGATACAGTTTACATAGGAGTGAGGGGAATGTTACGGGAATAGAAAACACCCAACATTTATAAAGGAGCGTGTAGAACATTATCGGAATAAAACACAGATACTATTTATTAAAACGTGAGGGAAATATTACGGGAATAAAACTCAGACACAATTTAAATAGGGGGGAGGAAATGTTACGTGAATAAAACACAGATACAGTTTACAAAGGAGTGAGGGGAAAGTTACGGGAATAAAAAAGAAAAATTACGGGAATAAAACACAGACACAATTTAAACATGGCGGAGGAAATGTTGCGGAATAAAACACAGATACAGTTTACAAAGGAGTAAGTGGAAAGTTAGGGGAATAAAACGGAAATATTACGGGAATAAAACACAGACACAATTTAAACAGGGGGGTGGAAATGTTACGGGAATAAAACAGATACAGTTTACAAAGGAGTGAGGGGAATGTTACGGGAATAGAAAATACCCAAAATTTATAAAGGAGCATGTAGAACATTATCTGAATAAAACACAGATACTATTTATTAAAACGTGAGGGAAATATTACGGGAATAAAAGTCAGACACAATTTAAATAGGGGGGAGGAAATGTTACGAGAATAAAACACTGATACAGTTTACAAAGGAGTGAGGGGTAAGTTACAGGAATAAAAAGGAAATATTACGGGAATAAAACACAGACACAATTTAAATAGGGGGAGGAAATTTTACGGGAATAAAACACAGCTACAGTTTACAAAGGAGTGCGGGGAAAGTTACGGGAATAGAAAGGAAATATTACGGCAATAAAACACAAACACAATTTAAATAGTGGGGAGGTAATGTTACGGACAAAAGCACAGATACAGTTTACAAAGGAGTGAGGGGAATGTTAGGGGACTAAAATGGAAATATAACGGGAATAAAACACAAACACAATTTAAATAGGGGGGAGGAAAAGTAATGGAAATAAAACACAGATACAGTTTACAAAGGAGTGAGGAGAAAGTTACCGGGAATAGAAAATACCCAAAATTTATAAAGGAGAGAGAAGAACATTATCTGAATAAAACACAGATACTATTTATTAAAACGTGAGGGAAATATTACGGGAATAAAACTCAGACACAATTTGAATGGGGGGAGGAAATTTTACGGGAATAAAACACAGATACAGTTTACAAAGGAGTGAGGGGAAAGTTACGGGAATAAAAAGGAAATATTACGGGAATAAAACACAAACACAATTTAAATAGGGGGGAGGAAATGTTACGGGAATAAAACACAGATACAGTTTACAAACGAGTGAGGGGAAAGTTAGGGGAATAAATCGGAAATATTACGGGAATAAAAGTCAGACACAATTTAAATAGGGGGGAGGAAATGTTATGGGAATAAAACACAGATACAGTTTACAAAGGAGTGAGGGTAAAGTTACGGGAATAAAACGGAAATATTACGGGAATAAATCACAGACACAATTTAAATAGGGGGAGGAAATGTTACGGGAATAAAACACAGATACAGTTTACAAAGGAGTGAGGAGAAAGTTAGGGGACTAAAATGGAAATATAACGGGAATAAAACACAAACACAATTTAAATAGGGGGGAGGAAATGTTACGGGAATAAAACACAGATACTGTTTACAAAGGAGTGAGGAGAAAGTTACCGGGAATAGAAAATACCCAAAATTTATAAAGGAGCGAGTAGAACATTATCTGAATAAAACACAGATACTATTTATTAAAACGTGAGGGAAATATTACGGGAATAAAACTCAGACACCATTTGAATGGGGGGAGGAAATTTTACGGGAAAAAAACACAGATACAGTTTACAAAGGAGTGAGGGGAAAGTTACGGGAATAAAAAGAAAATATTACGGGAATAAAACTCAAACACAATTTAAATAGGGGGAGGAAATGTTACGGGAATAAAACACAGATACAGTTTACAAAGGAGTGAGTGGAAAGTTAAGGGAATAAAACGGAAATATTACGGGAATAAAACACAGTCGCAATTTAAAAAGGAGGAGGAAATGTTACGGGAATAAAACACAGATACAGTTTACAAAGGAGTGAGGGTAAAGTTACGGGAATAAAACGGAATTATTACGGGAATAAAACACAGACACAATTTAAATAGGGGGGAGCAACTGTTACGGGAATAAAACACAGATACAGTTTACAAAGGAGTGAGGGGAAACTTACGGGAATAGAAAGGAAATATTACGGGAATAAAACACAAACACAATTTAAATATTGGGGGGGAAATGTTACGGACATAAACCACAGATACAGTTTACAAAGGAGTGAGGGGAAAGTTAGGGGAATAAAAAGGAAATATTACGGGAATAAAACACAGACAATTTAAATAGGGGGAGGAAATGATACAGGAATAAAACACAGATACAGTTTACATAGGAGTGAGGGGAATGTTACGGGAATAGAAAACACCCAAAATTTATAAAGGAGCGTGTAGAACATTATCGGAATAAAACACAGATACTATTTATTAAAACGTGAGGGAAATATTACGGGAATAAAACTCAGACACAATTTAAATAGGGGGGAGGAAATGTTACGTGAATAAAACACAGATACAGTTTACAAAGGAGTGAGGGGAAAGTTACGGGAATAAAAAAGAAAAATTACGGGTATAAAACACAGACACAATTTAAACATGGCGGAGGAAATGTTGCGGAATAAAACACAGATACAGTTTACAAAGGAGTAAGTGGAAAGTTAGGGGAATAAAACGGAAATATTACGGGAATAAAACACAGACACAATTTAAACAGGGGGGTGGAAATGTTACGGGAATAAAACAGATACAGTTTACAAAGGAGTGAGGGGAATGTTACGGGAATAGAAAATACCCAAAATTTATAAAGGAGCATGTAGAACATTATCTGAATAAAACACAGATACTATTTATTAAAACGTGAGGGAAATATTACGGGAATAAAAGTCAGACACAATTTAAATAGGGGGGAGGAAATGTTACGAGAATAAAACACTGATACAGTTTACAAAGGAGTGAGGGGTAAGTTACAGGAATAAAAAGGAAATATTACGGGAATAAAACTCAGACACAATTTAAATAGGGGGGTGGAAATGTTACGGGAATAAAACACAGATACAGTTTACAAAGGAGTGAGTGGAAAGTTAAGGGAATAAAACGGAAATATTACGGGAATAAAACACAGTCGCAATTTAAAAAGGAGGAGGAAATGTTACGGGAATAAAACACAGATACAGTTCACAAACGAGTGAGGGGAAAGTTAGGGGAATAAAACGGAAATATTACGGGAATAAAACAAAGACACAATTTAAATAGGGGGAGGAAATGTTACGGGAATAAAACACAGATACAGTTTACAAAGGAGTGAGTGGAAAGTTAAGGGAATAAAACGGAAATATTACGGGAATAAAACACAGTCGCAATTTAAAAAGGAGGAGGAAATGTTACGGGAATAAAACACAGATACAGTTTACAAAGGAGTGAGGGTAAAGTTACGGGAATAAAACGGAATTATTACGGGAATAAAACACAGACACAATTTAAATAGGGGGGAGCAACTGTTACGGGAATAAAACACAGATACAGTTTACAAAGGAGTGAGGGGAAACTTACGGGAATAGAAAATACCCAAAATTCATAAAGGAGCGAGTAGAACATTATCTGAATAAAACACAGATACTATTTATTAAAACGCGAGGGAAATATTACGGGAATAAAACTCAGACACAATTTAAATAGGGGGGTGGAAATGTTATGGGAATAAAACACATATACAGTTTACAAAGGAGTGATGGGAAAGTTACGGGAATAAAAAGGAAATATTACAGGAATAAAACACAGACACAATGAAAACAGGGGGGATGAAATGTTGCGGAATAAAACACAGATACAGTTTACAAAGGAGTGAGGGGAAAGTTACGGGAATAAAAAGGAAATATTACGGAAATAAAACACATGCACAATTTAAATAGGGGGAGGAAATGTTACGGGAATAAAACACAGATACAGTTTAAAAATGAGTGAGGAGAAAGTTAGGGGACTAAAATGGAAATATAACGGGAATAAAACACAAACACAATTTAAATAGGGGGGAGGAAATGCTACGGGAATAAAACACAGATACAGTTTACAAAGGAGTGAGGGTAAAGTTACGGGAATAAAACGGAAATATTACGGGAATAAATCACAGACACAATTTAAATAGGGGGAGGAAATGTTACGGGAATAAAACACAGATACAGTTTACAAAGGAGTGAGGAGAAAGTTAGGGGACTAAAATGGAAATATAACGGGAATAAAACACAAACACAATTTAAATAGGGGGGAGGAAATGTTACGGGAATAAAACACAGATACTGTTTACAAAGGAGTGAGGAGAAAGTTACCGGGAATAGAAAATACCCAAAATTTATAAAGGAGCGAGTAGAACATTATCTGAATAAAACACAGATACTATTTATTAAAACGTGAGGGAAATATTACGGGAATAAAACTCAGACACCATTTGAATGGGGGGAGGAAATTTTACGGGAAAAAAACACAGATACAGTTTACAAAGGAGTGAGGGGAAAGTTACGGGAATAAAAAGAAAATATTACGGGAATAAAACTCAAACACAATTTAAATAGGGGGAGGAAATGTTACGGGAATAAAACACAGATACAGTTTACAAAGGAGTGAGTGGAAAGTTAAGGGAATAAAACGGAAATATTACGGGAATAAAACACAGTCGCAATTTAAAAAGGAGGAGGAAATGTTACGGGAATAAAACACAGATACAGTTTACAAAGGAGTGAGGGTAAAGTTACGGGAATAAAACGGAATTATTACGGGAATAAAACACAGACACAATTTAAATAGGGGGGAGCAACTGTTACGGGAATAAAACACAGATACAGTTTACAAAGGAGTGAGGGGAAACTTACGGGAATAGAAAGGAAATATTACGGGAATAAAACACAAACACAATTTAAATATTGGGGGGGAAATGTTACGGACATAAACCACAGATACAGTTTACAAAGGAGTGAGGGGAAAGTTAGGGGAATAAAAAGGAAATATTACGGGAATAAAACACAGACAATTTAAATAGGGGGAGGAAATGATACAGGAATAAAACACAGATACAGTTTACATAGGAGTGAGGGGAATGTTACGGGAATAGAAAACACCCAAAATTTATAAAGGAGCGTGTAGAACATTATCGGAATAAAACACAGATACTATTTATTAAAACGTGAGGGAAATATTACGGGAATAAAACTCAGACACAATTTAAATAGGGGGGAGGAAATGTTACGTGAATAAAACACAGATACAGTTTACAAAGGAGTGAGGGGAAAGTTACGGGAATAAAAAAGAAAAATTACGGGAATAATACACAGACACAATTTAAACATGGCGGAGGAAATGTTGCGGAATAAAACACAGATACAGTTTACAAAGGAGTAAGTGGAAAGTTAGGGGAATAAAACGGAAATATTACGGGAATAAAACACAGACACAATTTAAACAGGGGGGTGGAAATGTTACGGGAATAAAACAGATACAGTTTACAAAGGAGTGAGGGGAATGTTACGGGAATAGAAAATACCCAAAATTTATAAAGGAGCATGTAGAACATTATCTGAATAAAACACAGATACTATTTATTAAAACGTGAGGGAAATATTACGGGAATAAAAGTCAGACACAATTTAAATAGGGGGGAGGAAATGTTACGAGAATAAAACACTGATACAGTTTACAAAGGAGTGAGGGGTAAGTTACAGGAATAAAAAGGAAATATTACGGGAATAAAACTCAGACACAATTTAAATAGGGGGGTGGAAATGTTACGGGAATAAAACACAGATACAGTTTACAAAGGAGTGAGTGGAAAGTTAAGGGAATAAAACGGAAATATTACGGGAATAAAACACAGTCGCAATTTAAAAAGGAGGAGGAAATGTTACGGGAATAAAACACAGATACAGTTCACAAAGGAGTGAGGGTAAAGTTACGGGAATAAAACGGAAATATTACGGGAATAAAACAAAGACACAATTTAAATAGGGGGAGGAAATGTTACGGGAATAAAACACAGATACAGTTTACAAAGGAGTGAGTGGAAAGTTAAGGGAATAAAACGGAAATATTACGGGAATAAAACACAGTCGCAATTTAAAAAGGAGGAGGAAATGTTACGGGAATAAAACACAGATACAGTTTACAAAGGAGTGAGGGTAAAGTTACGGGAATAAAACGGAATTATTACGGGAATAAAACACAGACACAATTTAAATAGGGGGGAGCAACTGTTACGGGAATAAAACACAGATACAGTTTACAAAGGAGTGAGGGGAAACTTACGGGAATAGAAAATACCCAAAATTCATAAAGGAGCGAGTAGAACATTATCTGAATAAAACACAGATACTATTTATTAAAACGCGAGGGAAATATTACGGGAATAAAACTCAGACACAATTTAAATAGGGGGGTGGAAATGTTATGGGAATAAAACACATATACAGTTTACAAAGGAGTGATGGGAAAGTTACGGGAATAAAAAGGAAATATTACAGGAATAAAACACAGACACAATGAAAACAGGGGGGATGAAATGTTGCGGAATAAAACACAGATACAGTTTACAAAGGAGTGAGGGGAAAGTTACGGGAATAAAAAGGAAATATTACGGAAATAAAACACAGTCACAATTTAAATAGGGGGAGGAAATGTTACGGGAATAAAACACAGATACAGTTTAAAAATGAGTGAGGAGAAAGTTAGGGGACTAAAATGGAAATATAACGGGAATAAAACACAAACACAATTTAAATAGGGGGGAGGAAATGTTACGGGAATAAAACACAGATACTGTTTACAAAGGAGTGAGGAGAAAGTTACCGGGAATAGAAAATACCCAAAATTTATAAAGGAGCGAGTAGAACATTATATGAATAAAACACAGATACTATTTATTAAAACGTGAGGGAAATATTACGGGAATAAAACTCAGACACCATTTGAATGGGGGGAGGAAATTTTACGGGAAAAAAACACAGATACAGTTTACAAAGGAGTGAGGGGAAAGTTACGGGAATAAAAAGAAAATATTACGGGAATAAAACCCAAACACAATTTAAATAGGGGGGAGGAAATGTTACGGGAATAAAACACAGACACAATTTAAATAGGGGGAGGAAATGTTACGGGAATAAAACACAGATACAGTTTACAAAGGAGTGAGTGGAAAGTTAAGGGAATAAAACGGAAATATTACGGGAATAAAACACAGTCGCAATTTAAAAAGGAGGAGGAAATGTTACGGGAATAAAACACAGATACAGTTTACAAAGGAGTGAGGGTAAAGTTACGGGAATAAAACGGAATTATTACGGGAATAAAACACAGACACAATTTAAATAGGGTGAGCACAATTTAAATAGGGGGAGCAACTGTTACGGGAATAAAACACAGATACAGTTTACAAAGGAGTGAGGGGAGAGTTACGGGAATAGAAAATACCCAAAATTTATAAAGGAGCGAGTAGAACATTATCTGAATAAAACACAGATACTATTTATTAAAACGTGAGGGAAATATTACGGGAATAAAACTCAGACACAATTTAAATAGGGGGGTGGAAATGTTACGAGAATAAAACACTGATACAGTTTACAAAGGAGTGAGGGGAAAGTTACGGGAAAAAAAGGAAATATTACGGGAATAAAACACAGACACAATCTAAATAGGTGGAGGAAAGGTTACGGGAATAAAACACAGATACAGTTTACAAACGAGTGAGGGGAATGTTAGGGGAATAAAACGGAAATATTACGGGAATAAAACAAAGACACAATTTAAATAGGGGGAGGAAATGTTACGGGAATAAAACACAGATACAGTTAACAAAGGAGTGAGGGGTAAGTTACGGGAATAAAAAGGAAAGATTACGGGAATAAAACACAGACACAATTTATAATGGGGGGAGGAAACGCTACGGGGATAAAACACAGATATAGTTTACAAAGGAATGAGGGGAAAGTTACAGGAATAAAAATTACCCAAAATTTATAAAGGCTTGAGGGAAATATTACCGGAATAAACCACAGACACAATTTATAAAGGAAAATGGAAAAGTTACGCGAATAAAACACACATACAATTTATAAAAAGCAAGGATAAATTTAGAGGAATAAAACGCAGACACAATTTAAAAAGGGCGGAGGAAATGTTACGGACATAAAACACAGATACAGTTTACAAAGGAGTGAGGGGAAAGTTACGGGAATAAAAAGGAAATATTACGGGAATAAAACACAGACACAATTTATAAAGTGGGGAGGAAATGTTATGGGAATAAAACACAGATGCAGTTTACAAAGGAGTGAGGGGAAAGTTACGGGAATAAAAAGGAAATATTACGGGAATAAAACACAGACATAATTTAAATAGGGGGAGGAAACGTAACGGGAATAAAACACAGATACATTTTTCAAAGGAGTGTGGAGAAAGTTAGGGGAATAAAAAGGAAATATTACGGGAATTAAACACAGGCACAATTTAAACAGGGGGGTGGAAATGTTAGTGGAATAAAACAAATACAGTTTACAAAGGAGTGAGGTGAATGTTACGGGAATAGAAAACACCCAAAATTTATAAAGGAGCGTGTAGAACATTATCGGAATAAAACACAGATACTATTTATTAAAACGTGAGGGAAATATTACGGGAATAAAACTCAGACACAATTTAAATAGGGGGGAGGAAATGTTACGTGAATAAAACACAGATACAGTTTACAAAGGAGTGAGGGGAAAGTTACGGGAATAAAAAGGAAATATTACGGGAATAAAACACAGACACAATTTAAACAGGGCGGACGAAATGTTGCGGAATAAAACACAGATACAGTTTACAAAGGAGTGAGGGGAAAGTTAGGGGTATAAAACGGAAATATAACGGGAATAAAACACAAACACAATTTAAATAGGGGGGAGGAAATGTTACGGGAATAAAACACAGATACAGTTTACAAAGGAGTGAGGGGAAAGTTACGGGAGTAGAAAATACCCAAAATTTATAAAGGAGCGAGTAGAACATTATCTGAATAAAACACAGATACTATTTATTAAAACGTGAGGGAAATATTACGGGAATAAAACTCAGACACAATTTAAATAAGGGGGTGGAAATGTTACGGGAATAAAACACAGATACAGTTTACAAAGGAGTGAGGGGAAAGTTACGGGAATAAAAAGGAAATATTACGGGAATAAAACACAGTCACAATTTAAAAAGGGGGAGGAAATGTTACGGGAATAAAACACAGATACAATTTACAAAGGAGTGAGGGTAAAGTTACGGGAAGAAAACGGAATTATTACGGCAATAAAACACGGACACTATTTAAATAGGGGGAGCAACCGTTACGGGAATAAAACACAGATACAGTTTACAAAGGAGTGAGGGGAAAGTTACGGGAATAGAAAATACCCAAAATTTATAAAGGATCGAGTTGAACATTATCTGAATAAAACACAGATACTATTTATTAAAACGTGAGGGAAATATTACGGGAATAAAACTCAGACACAATTTGAATGGGGGGAGGAAATTTTACGGGAATAAAACACAGATACAGTTTACAAAGGAGTGAGGGGAAAGTTACGGGAATAAAAAGGAAATATTACGGGAATAAAACACAAACACAATTTAAATAGGGGGGAGGAAATGTTACGGGAATAAAACACAGATACAGTTTACAAAGGAGTGAGGGGAAAGTTAGGGGTATAAAACGGAAATATTACGGGAATAATTCACAGACACAATTTAAATAGGGGGAGGAAATGTTACGGGAATAAAAAACAGATACAGTTTACAAAGGAGTGAGGAGAAAGTTAGGACACTAAAATGGAAATATAACGGGAATAAAACACAAACACAATTTAAATAGGGGGGAGGAAATGTTACGGGAATAAAACACAGATACAGTTTAAAAATGAGTAAGGGTAAAGTTACGGGAATAAAACGGAATTATTACGGGAATAAAACACAGACACAATTTATATAGGGGGAGCAACTGTTACGGGAATAAAACAGAGATACAGTTTACAAAGGAGTGAGGGGAATGTTACGGGAATAGAAAATACCCAAAATTTATAAAGGATCGTGTAGACAATTATCTGAATAAAACACAGATACTCTTTATTACAACGTGAGGGAAATATTACGGGAATAAAAGTCAGACACAATTTAAATAGGGGGGTGGAAATGTTACGAGAATAAAACACTGATACAGTTTACAAAGGAGTTAGGGGAAAGTTACGGGAAAATAAGGAAATATTACGGGAATAAAACACAGACACAATCTAAATAGGGGGAGGAAATGTTACGGGAATAAAACACAGATACAGTTTACAAACGAGTGAGGGGAAAGTTAGGGGAATAAAACGGAAATATTACGGAAATAAAACACAGACACAATTTAAATAGGGGGAGGAAATGTTACGGGAATAAAACACAGATACAGTTAACAAAGGAGTGAGGTGTAAGTTACGGGAATAAAAAGGAAATATTACGGGAATAAAACACAGACACAATTTATAAAGGGGGGAGGAAATGTTACGGGGATAAAACACAGATACCGTTTACAAAGGAATGAGGGGAAAGTTACAGGAATAAAAATTACCCAAAATTTATAAAGGCTTGAGGGAAATATTACCGGAATAAACCACAGACACAATTTATAAAGGAAAATGGAAAAGTTACGCGAATAAAACACACATACAATTTATAAAAAGAAAGGATAACTTTAGAGGAATAAAAGTCAGACACAATTTAAATAGGGGGGAGGAAATGTTACGTGAATAAAACACGGATACAGTTTACAAAGGAGTAAGGGGAAAGTTACGGGAATAAAAAAGAAAACTTACGGGAATAAAACACAGACACAATTTAAACATGGCGGAGGAAATGTTGCGGAATAAAACACAGATACAGTTTACAAAGGAGTAAGTGGAAAGTTAGGGGAATAAAACGGAAATATTACGGGAATAAAACACAGACACAATTTAAACAGGGGGGTGGAAATGTTACGGGAATAAAACAGATACAGTTTACAAAGGAGTGAGGGGAATGTTACGGGAATAGAAAATACCCAAAATTTATAAAGGAGCATGTAGAACATTATCTGAATAAAACACACATACTATTTATTAAAACGTGAGGGAAATATTACGGGAATAAAAGTCAGACACAATTTAAATAGGGGGGAGGAAATGTTACGAGAATAAAACACTGATACAGTTTACAAAGGAGTGAGGGGTAAGTTACAGGAATAAAAAGGAAATATTACGGGAATAAAACACAGACACAATTTAAATAGGGGGAGGAAATTTTACGGGAATAAAACACAGCTACAGTTTACAAAGGAGTGCGGGGAAAGTTACGGGAATACAAAGGAAATATTACGGCAATAAAACACAAACACAATTTAAATAGTGGGGAGGAAATGTTACGGACAAAAGCACAGATACAGTTTACAAAGGAGTGAGGGGAATGTTAGGGGACTAAAATGGAAATATAACGGGAATAAAACACAAACACAATTTAAATAGGGGGGAGGAAAAGTTATGGAAATAAAACACAGATACAGTTTACAAAGGAGTGAAGAGAAAGTTTCCGGGAATAGAAAATTTATAAAGGAGAGAGAAGAAAATTATCTGAATAAAACACAGATACTATTTATTAAAACGTGAGGGAAATATTACGGGAATAAAACTCAGACACAATTTGAATGGGGGGACGAAATTTTACGGGAATAAAACACAGATACAGTTTACAAAGGAGTGAGGGGAAAGTTATGGGTATAAAACGGAAATATTACGGGAATAAATCACAGACACAATTTAAATAGGGGGAGGAAATGTTACGGGAATAAAACACAGATACTGTTTACAAAGGAGTGAGGGGAAAGTTAGGGGTATAAAACGGAAATATTACGGGAATAAATCACAGACACAATTTAAATAGGGGGAGGAAATGTTACGGGAATAAAACACAGATACAGTTTACAAAGGAGTGAGGAGAAAGTTAGGGGACTAAAATGGAAATATAACGGGAATAAAACACAAACACAATTTAAATAGGGGGGAGGAAATGTTACGGGAATATAACACAGATACAGTTTACAAAGGAGTGAGGAGAAAGTTACCGGGAATAGAAAATACCCAAAATTTATAAAGGAGCGAGTAGAACATTATCTGAATAAAACACAGATACTATTTATTAAAACGTGAGGGAAATATTACGTGAATAAAACTCAGACACAATTTGAATGGGGGGAGGAAATTTTACGGGAAAAAACCACAGACACAGTTTACAAAGGAGCGAGGGGAAAGTTACGGGAATAAAAAGGAAATATTACGGGAATAAAACACAGACATAATTTAAATAGGGGGAGGAAATGCAACGGGAATAAAACACAGATACATTTTTCAAAGGAGTGTGGAGAAAGTTAGGGGAATAAAAAGGAAATATTACGGGAATAAAACACAGACACAATTTAAACAGGGGGGTGGAAACGTTACTGGAATAAAACAAATACAGTTTACAAAGGAGTGAGGGGAATGTTACGGGAATAGAAAACACCCAAAATTTATAAAGGAGCGTGTAGAACATTATCGGAATAAAACACAGATACTATTTATTAAAACGTGAGGGAAATATTACGGGAATAAAACTCAGACACAATTTAAATAGGGGGGAGGAAATGTTACGTGAATAAAACACAGATACTGTTTACAAAGGAGTGAGGGGAAAGTTACGGGAATAAAAATGAAATATTACGGGAATAAAACACAGACACAATTTAAACATGGCGGAGGAAATGTTGCGGAATAAAACACAGATACAGTTTACAAAGGAGTAAGTGGAAAGTTAGGGGAATAAAACGGAAATATTACGGGAATAAAACACAGACACAATTTAAACAGGGGGGTGGAAATGTTACGGGAATAAAACAGATACAGTTTACAAAGGAGTGAGGGGAATGTTACGGGAATAGAAAATACCCAAAATTTATAAAGGAGCATGTAGAACATTATCTGAATAAAACACAGATACTATTTATTAAAACGTGAGGGAAATATTACGGGAATAAAAGTCAGACACAATTTAAATAGGGGGGAGGAAATGTTACGAGAATAAAACACTGATACAGTTTACAAAGGAGTGAGGGGTAAGTTACAGGAATAAAAAGGAAATATTACGGGAATAAAACACAGACACAATTTAAATGGGGGGAGGAAATTTTACGGGAATAAAACACAGCTACAGTTTACAAAGGAGTGCGGGGAAAGTTACGGGAATAGAACGGAAATATTACGGCAATAAAACACAAACACAATTTAAATAGTGGGGAGGAAATGTTACGGACAAAAGCACAGATACAGTTTACAAAGGAGTGAGGGGAATGTTAGGGGACTAAAATGGAAATATAACGGGAATAAAACACAAACACAATTTAAATAGGGGGGAGGAAAAGTTATGGAAATAAAACACAGATACAGTTTACAAAGGAGTGAGGAGAAAGTTACCGGGAATAGAAAATACCCAAAATTTATAAAGGAGAGAGAAGAACATTATCTGAATAAAACACAGATACTATTTATTAAAACGTGAGGGAAATATTACGGGAATAAAACTCAGACACAATTTGAATGGGGGGAGGAAATTTTACGGGAATAAAACACAGATACAGTTTACAAAGGAGTGAGGGGAAAGTTACGGGAATAAAAAGGAAATATTACGGGAATAAAACACAAACACAATTTAAATAGGGGGGAGGAAATGTTACGGGAATAAAACACAGATACAGTTTACAAAGGAGTGAGGGGAAAGTTAGGGGTATAAAACGGAAATATTACGGGAATAAATCACAGACACAATTTAAATAGGGGGAGGAAATGTTACGGGAATATAACACAGATACAGTTTACAAAGGAGTGAGGAGAAAGTTAGGGGACTAAAATGGAAATATAACGGGAATAAAACACAAACACAATTTAAATAGGGGGGAGGAAATGTTACGGGAATAAAACACAGATACTGTTTACAAAGGAGTGAGGAGAAAGTAACCGGGAATAGAAAATACCCAAAATTTATAAAGGAGCGAGTAGAACATTATCTGAATAAAACACAGATACTATTTATTAAAACGTGAGGGAAATATTACGGGAATAAAACTCAGACATCATTTGAATGGGGAGAGGAAATTTTACGGGAAAAAAACACAGATACAGTTTACAAAGGAGTGAGGGGAAAGTTACGGGAATAAAAAAAAATATTACGGGAATAAAACCCAAACACAATTTAAATAGGGGGGAGGAAATGCTACGGGAATAAAACACAGATACAGTTTACAAAGGAGTGAGGGGAAAGTTACGGGAATAGAAAATACCCAAAATTTATAAAGGATCGAGTAGAACATTATCTGAATAAAACACAGATACTATTTATTAAAACGTGAGGGAAATATTACGGGAATAAAACTCAGACACAATTTAAATAGGGGGGAGGAAATGTTACGGGAATAAAACACAGATACAGTTTACAAAGGAGTGAGGGGAAAGTTACGGGAATAAAAATGAAATATTACGGGAATAAAACACAGACACAATTTCAACAGGGGGGAGGAAATGTTGCGGAATAAAACACAGATACAGTTTACAAAGGAGTGAGTGGAAAGTTAAGGGAATAAAACGGAAATATTACGGGAATAAAACACAGATACAGTTTACAAAGGAGTGAGGGGAAAGTTACGGGAATAAAAAAAAATATTACGGGAATAAAACCCAAACACAATTTAAATAGGGGGGAGGAAATGCTACGGGAATAAAACACAGATACAGTTTACAAAGGAGTGAGGAAAAGTTACGGGAATAGAAAATACCCAAAATTTATAAAGGATCGAGTAGAACATTATCTGAATAAAACACAGATACTATTTATTAAAACGTGAGGGAAATATTACGGGAATAAAACTCAGACACAATTTAAATAGGGGGGAGGAAATGTTACGGGAATAAAACACAGATACAGTTTACAAAGGAGTGAGGGGAAAGTTACGGGAATAAAAATGAAATATTACGGGAATAAAACACAGACACAATTTCAACAGGGGGGAGGAAATGTTGCGGAATAAAACACAGATACAGTTTACAAAGTAGTGAGTGGAAAGTTAAGGGAATAAAACGGAAAAATTACGGGAATAAAACACAGTCGCAATTTAAAAAGGAGGAGGAAATGTTACGGGAATAAAACACAGATACAGTTTACAAAGGAGTGAGGGTAAAGTTACGGGAATAAAACGGAATTATTACGGGAATAAAACACAGACACAATTTAAATAGGGGGGAGCAACTGTTACGGGAATAAAACACAGATACAGTTTACAAAGGAGTGAGGGGAAACTTACGGGAATAGAAAATACCCAAAATTTCTAAAGGAGCGAGTAGAACATTATCTGAATAAAACACAGATACTATTTATTAAAAGGCGAGGGAAATATTACGGGAATAAAACTCAGACACAATTTAAATAGGGGGGTGGAAATGTTATGGGAATAAAACACATATACAGTTTACAAAGGAGTGATGGGAAAGTTACGGGAATAAAAAGGAAATATTACGGGAATAAAACACAGACACAATTTAAACAGGGGGGATGAAATGTTGCGGAATACAACACAGATACAGTTTACAAAGGAGTGAGGGGAAAGTTACGGGAATAAAAAGGAAATATTACGGAAATAAAACACAGTCACAATTTAAATAGGGGGAGGAAATGTTACGGGAATAAAACACAGATACAGTTTAAAAATGAGTGAGGGTAAAGTTACGGGAATAAAACGGAATTATTACGGGAATAAAACACAGACACAATTTAAATAGGGTGAGCACAATTTAAATAGGGGGAGCAACTGTTACGGGAATAAAACACAGATACAGTTTACAAAGGAGTGAGGGGAGAGTTACGGGAATAGAAAATACCAAAATTTATAAAGGAGCGAGTAGAACATTATCTGAATAAAACACAGATACTATTTATTAAAACGTGAGGGAAATATTACGGGAATAAAACTCAGACACAATTTAAATAGGGGGGTGGAAATGTTACGAGAATAAAACACTGATACAGTTTACAAAGGAGTGAGGGCAAAGTTACGGGAAAAAAAGGAAATATTACGGGAATAAAACACAGACACAATCTAAATAGGGGGAGGAAAGGTTACGGGAATAAAAAACAGATACAGTTTACAAACGAGTGAGGGGAAAGTTAGGGGAATAAAACGGAAATATTACGGGAATAAAACACAGACACAATTTAAATAGGGGGAGGAAATGTTACGGGAATAAAACACAGATACAGTTAACAAAGGAGTGAGGGGTAAGTTACGGGAATAAAAAGGAAATATTACGGGAATAAAACACAGACACAATTTATAAAGGGGGGAGGAAATGTTACGGGGATAAAACACAGATACAGTTTACAAAGGAATGAGGGGAAAGTTACAGGAATAAAAATTACCCAAAATTTATAAAGGCTTGAGGGAAATATTACCGGAATAAACCACAGACACAATTTATAAAGGAAAATGGAAAAGTTACGCGAATAAAACACACATACAATTTATAAAAAGAAAGGATAACTTTAGAGGAATAAAATGCAGACACAATTTAAAAAGGGCGGAGGAAATGTTACGGACATAAAACACAGATACAGTTTACAAAGGAGTTATGGGAAAGTTACGGGAATAAAAAGGAAATATTACGGGAATAAAACACTGACATAATTTAAATAGGGGGAGGAAATGTAACGGGAATAAAACACAGATACATTTTTCAAAGGAGTGTGGAGAAAGTTAGGGGAATAAAAAGGAAATATTACGGGAATAAAACACAGACACAATTTAAACGGGGGGGTGGAAACGTTACTGGAATAAAACAAATACAGTTTACAAAGGAGTGAGGGGAATGTTACGGGAATAGAAAACACCCAAAATTTATAAAGGAGCGTGTAGAACATTATCGGAATAAAACACAGATACTATTTATTAAAACGTGAGGGAAATATTACGGGAATAAAACTCAGACACAATTTAAATAGGGGGGAGGAAATGTTACGTGAATAAAACACAGATACAGTTTACAAAGGAGTGAGGGGAAAGTTACGGGAATAAAAAAGAAAAATTACGGGAATAAAACACAGACACAATTTAAACATGGCGGAGGAAATGTTGCGGAATAAAACACAGATACAGTTTACAAAGGAGTAAGTGGAAAGTTAGGGGAATAAAACGGAAATATTACGGGAATAAAACACAGACACAATTTAAACAGGGGGGTGGAAATGTTACGGGAATAAAACAGATACAGTTTACAAAGGAGTGAGGGGAATGTTACGGGAATAGAAAATACCCAAAATTTATAAAGGAGCATGTAGAACATTATCTGAATAAAACACAGATACTATTTATTAAAACGTGAGGGAAATATTACGGGAATAAAAGTCAGACACAATTTAAATAGGGGGGAGGAAATGTTACGAGAATAAAACACTGATACAGTTTACAAAGGAGTGAGGGGTAAGTTACAGTAATAAAAAGGAAATATTACGGGAATAAAACACAGACACAATTTAAATAGGGGGAGGAAATTTTACTGGAATAAAACACAGCTACAGTTTACAAAGGAGTGTGGGGAAAGTTACGGGAATAGAAAGGAAATATTACGGCAATAAAACACAAACACAATTTAAATAGTGGGGAGGAAATGTTACGGACAAAAGCACAGATACAGTTTACAAAGGAGTGAGGGGAATGTTAGGGGACGAAAATGGAAATATAACGGGAATAAAACACAAACACAATTTAAATAGTGGGGAGGAAAAGTTATGGAAATAAAACACAGATACAGTTTACAAAGGAGTGAGGAGAATGTTACCGGGAATAGAAATTTTATAAAGGAGAGAGAAGAAAATTATCTGAATAAAACACAGATACTATTTATTAAAACGTGAGGGAAATATTACGGGAATAAAACTCAGACACAATTTGAATGGGGGGACGAAATTTTACGGGAATAAAACACAGATACAGTTTACAAAGGAGTGAGGGGAAAGTTACGGGAATAAAAAGGAAATATTACGGGAATAAAACACAAACACAATTTAAATAGGGGGTAGGAAATGTTACGGGAATAAAACACAGATACAGTTTACAAAGGAGTGAGGGGAAAGTTAGGGGTATAAAACGGAAATATTACGGGAATAAATCACAGACACAATTTAAATAGGGGGAGGAAATGTTACGGGAATAAAACACAGATACAGTTTACAAAGGAGTGAGGGGAAAGTTAGGGGTATAAAACGGAAATATTACGGGAATAAATCACAGACACAATTTAAATAGGGGGAGGAAATGTTACGGGAATAAAACACAGATACAGTTTACAAAGGAGTGAGGAGAAAGTTAGGGGACTAAAATGGAAATATAACGGGAATAAAACACAAACACAATTTAAATAGGGGGGAGGAAATGTTACGGGAATATAACACAGATACAGTTTACAAAGGAGTGAGGAGAAAGTTACCGGGAATAGAAAATACCCAAAATTTATAAAGGAGCGAGTAGAACATTATCTGAATAAAACACAGATACTATTTATTAAAACGTGAGGGAAATATTACGGGAATAAAACTCAGACACAATTTGAATGGGGGGAGGAAATTTTACGGGAAAAAACCACAGATACAGTTTACAAAGGAGTGAGGGGAAAGTTACGGGAATAAAAAGGAAATATTACGGGAATAAAACACAGACATAATTTAAATAGGGGGAGGAAATGTAACGGGAATAAAACACAGATACATTTTTCAAAGGAGTGTGGAGAAAGTTAGGGGAATAAAAAGGAAATAATACGGGAATAAAACACAGACACAATTTAAACAGGGTGGTGGAAACGTTACTGGAATAAAACAAATACAGTTTACAAAGGAGTGAGGGGAATGTTACGGGAATAGAAAACACCCAAAATTTATAAAGGAGCGTGTAGAACATTATCGGAATAAAACACAGATACTATTTATTAAAACGTGAGGGAAATATTACGGGAATAAAACTCAGACACAATTTAAATAGGGGGGAGGAAATGTTACGTGAATAAAACACAGATACAGTTTACAAAGGAGTGAGGGGAAAGTTACGGGAATAAAAAAGAAATATTACGGGAATAAAACACAGACACAATTTAAACATGGCGGAGGAAATGTTGCGGAATAAAACACAGATACAGTTTACAAAGGAGTAAGTGGAAAGTTAGGGGAATAAAACGGAAATATTACGGGAATAAAACACAGACACAATTTAAACAGGGGGGTGGAAATGTTACGGGAATAAAACAGATACAGTTTACAAAGGAGTGAGGAGAAAGTTAGGACACTAAAATGGAAATATAACGGGAATAAAACACAAACACAATTTAAATAGGGGGGAGGAAATGTTACGGGAATAAAACACAGATACAGTTTAAAAATGAGTAAGGGTAAAGTTACGGGAATAAAACGGAATTATTACGGGAATAAAACACAGACACAATTTATATAGGGGGAGCAACTGTTACGGGAATAAAACAGAGATACAGTTTACAAAGGAGTGAGGGGAATGTTACGGGAATAGAAAATACCCAAAATTTATAAAGGATCGTGTAGACAATTATCTGAATAAAACACAGATACTCTTTATTACAACGTGAGGGAAATATTACGGGAATAAAAGACAGACACAATTTAAATAGGGGGGTGGAAATGTTACGAGAATAAAACACTGATACAGTTTACAAAGGAGTTAGGGGAAAGTTACGGGAAAATAAGGAAATATTACGGGAATAAAACACAGACACAATCTAAATAGGGGGAGGAAATGTTACGGGAATAAAACACAGATACAGTTTACAAACGAGTGAGGGGAAAGTTAGGGGAATAAAACGGAAATATTACGGAAATAAAACACAGACACAATTTAAATAGGGGGAGGAAATGTTACGGGAATAAAACACAGATACAGTTAACAAAGGAGTGAGGTGTAAGTTACGGGAATAAAAAGGAAATATTACGGGAATAAAACACAGACACAATTTAAATAGGGGGGAGGAAAAGTTATGGAAATAAAACACAGATACAGTTTACAAAGGAGTGAAGAGAAAGTTTCCGGGAATAGAAAATTTATAAAGGAGAGAGAAGAAAATTATCTGAATAAAACACAGATACTATTTATTAAAACGTGAGGGAAATATTACGGGAATAAAACTCAGACACAATTTGAATGGGGGGACGAAATTTTACGGGAATAAAACACAGATACAGTTTACAAAGGAGTGAGGGGAAAGTTATGGGTATAAAACGGAAATATTACGGGAATAAATCACAGACACAATTTAAATAGGGGGAGGAAATGTTACGGGAATAAAACACAGATACTGTTTACAAAGGAGTGAGGGGAAAGTTAGGGGTATAAAACGGAAATATTACGGGAATAAATCACAGACACAATTTAAATAGGGGGAGGAAATGTTACGGGAATAAAACACAGATACAGTTTACAAAGGAGTGAGGAGAAAGTTAGGGGACTAAAATGGAAATATAACGGGAATAAAACACAAACACAATTTAAATAGGGGGGAGGAAATGTTACGGGAATATAACACAGATACAGTTTACAAAGGAGTGAGGAGAAAGTTACCGGGAATAGAAAATACCCAAAATTTATAAAGGAGCGAGTAGAACATTATCTGAATAAAACACAGATACTATTTATTAAAACGTGAGGGAAATATTACGTGAATAAAACTCAGACACAATTTGAATGGGGGGAGGAAATTTTACGGGAAAAAACCACAGACACAGTTTACAAAGGAGCGAGGGGAAAGTTACGGGAATAAAAAGGAAATATTACGGGAATAAAACACAGACATAATTTAAATAGGGGGAGGAAATGCAACGGGAATAAAACACAGATACATTTTTCAAAGGAGTGTGGAGAAAGTTAGGGGAATAAAAAGGAAATATTACGGGAATAAAACACAGACACAATTTAAACAGGGGGGTGGAAACGTTACTGGAATAAAACAAATACAGTTTACAAAGGAGTGAGGGGAATGTTACGGGAATAGAAAACACCCAAAATTTATAAAGGAGCGTGTAGAACATTATCGGAATAAAACACAGATACTATTTATTAAAACGTGAGGGAAATATTACGGGAATAAAACTCAGACACAATTTAAATAGGGGGGAGGAAATGTTACGTGAATAAAACACAGATACTGTTTACAAAGGAGTGAGGGGAAAGTTACGGGAATAAAAATGAAATATTACGGGAATAAAACACAGACACAATTTAAACATGGCGGAGGAAATGTTGCGGAATAAAACACAGATACAGTTTACAAAGGAGTAAGTGGAAAGTTAGGGGAATAAAACGGAAATATTACGGGAATAAAACACAGACACAATTTAAACAGGGGGGTGGAAATGTTACGGGAATAAAACAGATACAGTTTACAAAGGAGTGAGGGGAATGTTACGGGAATAGAAAATACCCAAAATTTATAAAGGAGCATGTAGAACATTATCTGAATAAAACACAGATACTATTTATTAAAACGTGAGGGAAATATTACGGGAATAAAAGTCAGACACAATTTAAATAGGGGGGAGGAAATGTTACGAGAATAAAACACTGATACAGTTTACAAAGGAGTGAGGGGTAAGTTACAGGAATAAAAAGGAAATATTACGGGAATAAAACACAGACACAATTTAAATGGGGGGAGGAAATTTTACGGGAATAAAACACAGCTACAGTTTACAAAGGAGTGCGGGGAAAGTTACGGGAATAGAACGGAAATATTACGGCAATAAAACACAAACACAATTTAAATAGTGGGGAGGAAATGTTACGGACAAAAGCACAGATACAGTTTACAAAGGAGTGAGGGGAATGTTAGGGGACTAAAATGGAAATATAACGGGAATAAAACACAAACACAATTTAAATAGGGGGGAGGAAAAGTTATGGAAATAAAACACAGATACAGTTTACAAAGGAGTGAGGAGAAAGTTACCGGGAATAGAAAATACCCAAAATTTATAAAGGAGAGAGAAGAACATTATCTGAATAAAACACAGATACTATTTATTAAAACGTGAGGGAAATATTACGGGAATAAAACTCAGACACAATTTGAATGGGGGGAGGAAATTTTACGGGAATAAAACACAGATACAGTTTACAAAGGAGTGAGGGGAAAGTTACGGGAATAAAAAGGAAATATTACGGGAATAAAACACAAACACAATTTAAATAGGGGGGAGGAAATGTTACGGGAATAAAACACAGATACAGTTTACAAAGGAGTGAGGGGAAAGTTAGGGGTATAAAACGGAAATATTACGGGAATAAATCACAGACACAATTTAAATAGGGGGAGGAAATGTTACGGGAATATAACACAGATACAGTTTACAAAGGAGTGAGGAGAAAGTTAGGGGACTAAAATGGAAATATAACGGGAATAAAACACAAACACAATTTAAATAGGGGGGAGGAAATGTTACGGGAATAAAACACAGATACTGTTTACAAAGGAGTGAGGAGAAAGTAACCGGGAATAGAAAATACCCAAAATTTATAAAGGAGCGAGTAGAACATTATCTGAATAAAACACAGATACTATTTATTAAAACGTGAGGGAAATATTACGGGAATAAAACTCAGACATCATTTGAATGGGGAGAGGAAATTTTACGGGAAAAAAACACAGATACAGTTTACAAAGGAGTGAGGGGAAAGTTACGGGAATAAAAAAAAATATTACGGGAATAAAACCCAAACACAATTTAAATAGGGGGGAGGAAATGCTACGGGAATAAAACACAGATACAGTTTACAAAGGAGTGAGGGGAAAGTTACGGGAATAGAAAATACCCAAAATTTATAAAGGATCGAGTAGAACATTATCTGAATAAAACACAGATACTATTTATTAAAACGTGAGGGAAATATTACGGGAATAAAACTCAGACACAATTTAAATAGGGGGGAGGAAATGTTACGGGAATAAAACACAGATACAGTTTACAAAGGAGTGAGGGGAAAGTTACGGGAATAAAAATGAAATATTACGGGAATAAAACACAGACACAATTTCAACAGGGGGGAGGAAATGTTGCGGAATAAAACACAGATACAGTTTACAAAGGAGTGAGTGGAAAGTTAAGGGAATAAAACGGAAATATTACGGGAATAAAACACAGATACAGTTTACAAAGGAGTGAGGGGAAAGTTACGGGAATAAAAAAAAATATTACGGGAATAAAACCCAAACACAATTTAAATAGGGGGGAGGAAATGCTACGGGAATAAAACACAGATACAGTTTACAAAGGAGTGAGGGGAAAGTTACGGGAATAGAAAATACCCAAAATTTATAAAGGATCGAGTAGAACATTATCTGAATAAAACACAGATACTATTTATTAAAACGTGAGGGAAATATTACGGGAATAAAACTCAGACACAATTTAAATAGGGGGGAGGAAATGTTACGGGAATAAAACACAGATACAGTTTACAAAGGAGTGAGGGGAAAGTTACGGGAATAAAAATGAAATATTACGGGAATAAAACACAGACACAATTTCAACAGGGGGGAGGAAATGTTGCGGAATAAAACACAGATACAGTTTACAAAGTAGTGAGTGGAAAGTTAAGGGAATAAAACGGAAAAATTACGGGAACAAAACACAGTCGCAATTTAAAAAGGAGGAGGAAATGTTACGGGAATAAAACACAGATACAGTTTACAAAGGAGTGAGGGTAAAGTTACGGGAATAAAACGGAATTATTACGGGAATAAAACACAGACACAATTTAAATAGGGGGGAGCAACTGTTACGGGAATAAAACACAGATACAGTTTACAAAGGAGTGAGGGGAAACTTACGGGAATAGAAAATACCCAAAATTTCTAAAGGAGCGAGTAGAACATTATCTGAATAAAACACAGATACTATTTATTAAAAGGCGAGGGAAATATTACGGGAATAAAACTCAGACACAATTTAAATAGGGGGGTGGAAATGTTATGGGAATAAAACACATATACAGTTTACAAAGGAGTGATGGGAAAGTTACGGGAATAAAAAGGAAATATTACGGGAATAAAACACAGACACAATTTAAACAGGGGGGATGAAATGTTGCGGAATACAACACAGATACAGTTTACAAAGGAGTGAGGGGAAAGTTACGGGAATAAAAAGGAAATATTACGGAAATAAAACACAGTCACAATTTAAATAGGGGGAGGAAATGTTACGGGAATAAAACACAGATACAGTTTAAAAATGAGTGAGGGTAAAGTTACGGGAATAAAACGGAATTATTACGGGAATAAAACACAGACACAATTTAAATAGGGTGAGCACAATTTAAATAGGGGGAGCAACTGTTACGGGAATAAAACACAGATACAGTTTACAAAGGAGTGAGGGGAGAGTTACGGGAATAGAAAATACCAAAATTTATAAAGGAGCGAGTAGAACATTATCTGAATAAAACACAGATACTATTTATTAAAACGTGAGGGAAATATTACGGGAATAAAACTCAGACACAATTTAAATAGGGGGGTGGAAATGTTACGAGAATAAAACACTGATACAGTTTACAAAGGAGTGAGGGCAAAGTTACGGGAAAAAAAGGAAATATTACGGGAATAAAACACAGACACAATCTAAATAGGGGGAGGAAAGGTTACGGGAATAAAAAACAGATACAGTTTACAAACGAGTGAGGGGAAAGTTAGGGGAATAAAACGGAAATATTACGGGAATAAAACACAGACACAATTTAAATAGGGGGAGGAAATGTTACGGGAATAAAACACAGATACAGTTAACAAAGGAGTGAGGGGTAAGTTACGGGAATAAAAAGGAAATATTACGGGAATAAAACACAGACACAATTTATAAAGGGGGGAGGAAATGTTACGGGGATAAAACACAGATACAGTTTACAAAGGAATGAGGGGAAAGTTACAGGAATAAAAATTACCCAAAATTTATAAAGGCTTGAGGGAAATATTACCGGAATAAACCACAGACACAATTTATAAAGGAAAATGGAAAAGTTACGCGAATAAAACACACATACAATTTATAAAAAGAAAGGATAACTTTAGAGGAATAAAATGCAGACACAATTTAAAAAGGGCGGAGGAAATGTTACGGACATAAAACACAGATACAGTTTACAAAGGAGTTATGGGAAAGTTACGGGAATAAAAAGGAAATATTACGGGAATAAAACACTGACATAATTTAAATAGGGGGAGGAAATGTAACGGGAATAAAACACAGATACATTTTTCAAAGGAGTGTGGAGAAAGTTAGGGGAATAAAAAGGAAATATTACGGGAATAAAACACAGACACAATTTAAACGGGGGGGTGGAAACGTTACTGGAATAAAACAAATACAGTTTACAAAGGAGTGAGGGGAATGTTACGGGAATAGAAAACACCCAAAATTTATAAAGGAGCGTGTAGAACATTATCGGAATAAAACACAGATACTATTTATTAAAACGTGAGGGAAATATTACGGGAATAAAACTCAGACACAATTTAAATAGGGGGGAGGAAATGTTACGTGAATAAAACACAGATACAGTTTACAAAGGAGTGAGGGGAAAGTTACGGGAATAAAAAAGAAAAATTACGGGAATAAAACACAGACACAATTTAAACATGGCGGAGGAAATGTTGCGGAATAAAACACAGATACAGTTTACAAAGGAGTAAGTGGAAAGTTAGGGGAATAAAACGGAAATATTACGGGAATAAAACACAGACACAATTTAAACAGGGGGGTGGAAATGTTACGGGAATAAAACAGATACAGTTTACAAAGGAGTGAGGGGAATGTTACGGGAATAGAAAATACCCAAAATTTATAAAGGAGCATGTAGAACATTATCTGAATAAAACACAGATACTATTTATTAAAACGTGAGGGAAATATTACGGGAATAAAAGTCAGACACAATTTAAATAGGGGGGAGGAAATGTTACGAGAATAAAACACTGATACAGTTTACAAAGGAGTGAGGGGTAAGTTACAGTAATAAAAAGGAAATATTACGGGAATAAAACACAGACACAATTTAAATAGGGGGAGGAAATTTTACTGGAATAAAACACAGCTACAGTTTACAAAGGAGTGTGGGGAAAGTTACGGGAATAGAAAGGAAATATTACGGCAATAAAACACAAACACAATTTAAATAGTGGGGAGGAAATGTTACGGACAAAAGCACAGATACAGTTTACAAAGGAGTGAGGGGAATGTTAGGGGACGAAAATGGAAATATAACGGGAATAAAACACAAACACAATTTAAATAGTGGGGAGGAAAAGTTATGGAAATAAAACACAGATACAGTTTACAAAGGAGTGAGGAGAATGTTACCGGGAATAGAAATTTTATAAAGGAGAGAGAAGAAAATTATCTGAATAAAACACAGATACTATTTATTAAAACGTGAGGGAAATATTACGGGAATAAAACTCAGACACAATTTGAATGGGGGGACGAAATT
The DNA here is from genome assembly GCF_036971445.1 of Narcine bancroftii. Classification (NCBI taxonomy): domain Eukaryota; kingdom Metazoa; phylum Chordata; class Chondrichthyes; order Torpediniformes; family Narcinidae; genus Narcine; species Narcine bancroftii. The sequence goes on from NW_027211896.1 coordinate 1,684,539, forward strand.
TTACGGGAATAAAACACAGATACAGTTTACAAAGGAGTGAGGGGAAAGTTACGGGAATAAAAAGGAAATATTACGGGAATAAAACACAAACACAATTTAAATAGGGGGTAGGAAATGTTACGGGAATAAAACACAGATACAGTTTACAAAGGAGTGAGGGGAAAGTTAGGGGTATAAAACGGAAATATTACGGGAATAAATCACAGACACAATTTAAATAGGGGGAGGAAATGTTACGGGAATAAAACACAGATACAGTTTACAAAGGAGTGAGGGGAAAGTTAGGGGTATAAAACGGAAATATTACGGGAATAAATCACAGACACAATTTAAATAGGGGGAGGAAATGTTACGGGAATAAAACACAGATACAGTTTACAAAGGAGTGAGGAGAAAGTTAGGGGACTAAAATGGAAATATAACGGGAATAAAACACAAACACAATTTAAATAGGGGGGAGGAAATGTTACGGGAATATAACACAGATACAGTTTACAAAGGAGTGAGGAGAAAGTTACCGGGAATAGAAAATACCCAAAATTTATAAAGGAGCGAGTAGAACATTATCTGAATAAAACACAGATACTATTTATTAAAACGTGAGGGAAATATTACGGGAATAAAACTCAGACACAATTTGAATGGGGGGAGGAAATTTTACGGGAAAAAACCACAGATACAGTTTACAAAGGAGTGAGGGGAAAGTTACGGGAATAAAAAGGAAATATTACGGGAATAAAACACAGACATAATTTAAATAGGGGGAGGAAATGTAACGGGAATAAAACACAGATACATTTTTCAAAGGAGTGTGGAGAAAGTTAGGGGAATAAAAAGGAAATAATACGGGAATAAAACACAGACACAATTTAAACAGGGTGGTGGAAACGTTACTGGAATAAAACAAATACAGTTTACAAAGGAGTGAGGGGAATGTTACGGGAATAGAAAACACCCAAAATTTATAAAGGAGCGTGTAGAACATTATCGGAATAAAACACAGATACTATTTATTAAAACGTGAGGGAAATATTACGGGAATAAAACTCAGACACAATTTAAATAGGGGGGAGGAAATGTTACGTGAATAAAACACAGATACAGTTTACAAAGGAGTGAGGGGAAAGTTACGGGAATAAAAAAGAAATATTACGGGAATAAAACACAGACACAATTTAAACATGGCGGAGGAAATGTTGCGGAATAAAACACAGATACAGTTTACAAAGGAGTAAGTGGAAAGTTAGGGGAATAAAACGGAAATATTACGGGAATAAAACACAGACACAATTTAAACAGGGGGGTGGAAATGTTACGGGAATAAAACAGATACAGTTTACAAAGGAGTGAGGAGAAAGTTAGGACACTAAAATGGAAATATAACGGGAATAAAACACAAACACAATTTAAATAGGGGGGAGGAAATGTTACGGGAATAAAACACAGATACAGTTTAAAAATGAGTAAGGGTAAAGTTACGGGAATAAAACGGAATTATTACGGGAATAAAACACAGACACAATTTATATAGGGGGAGCAACTGTTACGGGAATAAAACAGAGATACAGTTTACAAAGGAGTGAGGGGAATGTTACGGGAATAGAAAATACCCAAAATTTATAAAGGATCGTGTAGACAATTATCTGAATAAAACACAGATACTCTTTATTACAACGTGAGGGAAATATTACGGGAATAAAAGACAGACACAATTTAAATAGGGGGGTGGAAATGTTACGAGAATAAAACACTGATACAGTTTACAAAGGAGTTAGGGGAAAGTTACGGGAAAATAAGGAAATATTACGGGAATAAAACACAGACACAATCTAAATAGGGGGAGGAAATGTTACGGGAATAAAACACAGATACAGTTTACAAACGAGTGAGGGGAAAGTTAGGGGAATAAAACGGAAATATTACGGAAATAAAACACAGACACAATTTAAATAGGGGGAGGAAATGTTACGGGAATAAAACACAGATACAGTTAACAAAGGAGTGAGGTGTAAGTTACGGGAATAAAAAGGAAATATTACGGGAATAAAACACAGACACAATTTATAAAGGGGGGAGGAAATGTTACGGGGATAAAACACAGATACCGTTTACAAAGGAATGAGGGGAAAGTTACAGGAATAAAAATTACCCAAAATTTATAAAGGCTTGAGGGAAATATTACCGGAATAAACCACAGACACAATTTATAAAGGAAAATGGAAAAGTTACGCGAATAAAACACACATACAATTTATAAAAAGAAAGGATAACTTTAGAGGAATAAAACGCAGACACAATTTAAAAAGGGCGGAGGAAATGATACGGACATAAAACACAGATACAGTTTACAAAGGAGTTACGGGAAAGTTACGGGAATAAAAAGGAAATATTACGGGAATAAAACACAGACACAATTTATAAAGTGGGGAGGAAATGTTATGGGAATAAAACACAGATGCAGTTTACAAAGGAGTGAGGGGAAAGTTACGGGAATAAAAAGGAAATATTACGGGAATAAAACACAGACATAATTTAAATAGGGGGAGGAAACGTAACGGGAATAAAACACAGATACATTTTTCAAAGGAGTGTGGAGAAAGTTAGGGGAATAAAAAGGAAATATTACGGGAATTAAACACAGGCACAATTTAAACAGGGGGGTGGAAATGTTAGTGGAATAAAACAAATACAGTTTACAAAGGAGTGAGGTGAATGTTACGGGAATAGAAAACACCCAAAATTTATAAAGGAGCGTGTAGAACATTATCGGAATAAAACACAGATACTATTTATTAAAACGTGAGGGAAATATTACGGGAATAAAACTCAGACACAATTTAAATAGGGGGGAGGAAATGTTACGTGAATAAAACACAGATACAGTTTACAAAGGAGTGAGGGGAAAGTTACGGGAATAAAAAGGAAATATTACGGGAATAAAACACAGACACAATTTAAACAGGGCGGACGAAATGTTGCGGAATAAAACACAGATACAGTTTACAAAGGAGTGAGGGGAAAGTTAGGGGTATAAAACGGAAATATAACGGGAATAAAACACAAACACAATTTAAATAGGGGGGAGGAAATGTTACGGGAATAAAACACAGATACAGTTTACAAAGGAGTGAGGGGAAAGTTACGGGAGTAGAAAATACCCAAAATTTATAAAGGAGCGAGTAGAACATTATCTGAATAAAACACAGATACTATTTATTAAAACGTGAGGGAAATATTACGGGAATAAAACTCAGACACAATTTAAATAAGGGGGTGGAAATGTTACGGGAATAAAACACAGATACAGTTTACAAAGGAGTGAGGGGAAAGTTACGGGAATAAAAAGGAAATATTACGGGAATAAAACACAGTCACAATTTAAAAAGGGGGAGGAAATGTTACGGGAATAAAACACAGATACAATTTACAAAGGAGTGAGGGTAAAGTTACGGGAAGAAAACGGAATTATTACGGCAATAAAACACGGACACTATTTAAATAGGGGGAGCAACCGTTACGGGAATAAAACACAGATACAGTTTACAAAGGAGTGAGGGGAAAGTTACGGGAATAGAAAATACCCAAAATTTATAAAGGATCGAGTTGAACATTATCTGAATAAAACACAGATACTATTTATTAAAACGTGAGGGAAATATTACGGGAATAAAACTCAGACACAATTTGAATGGGGGGAGGAAATTTTACGGGAATAAAACACAGATACAGTTTACAAAGGAGTGAGGGGAAAGTTACGGGAATAAAAAGGAAATATTACGGGAATAAAACACAAACACAATTTAAATAGGGGGGAGGAAATGTTACGGGAATAAAACACAGATACAGTTTACAAAGGAGTGAGGGGAAAGTTAGGGGTATAAAACGGAAATATTACGGGAATAATTCACAGACACAATTTAAATAGGGGGAGGAAATGTTACGGGAATAAAAAACAGATACAGTTTACAAAGGAGTGAGGAGAAAGTTAGGACACTAAAATGGAAATATAACGGGAATAAAACACAAACACAATTTAAATAGGGGGGAGGAAATGTTACGGGAATAAAACACAGATACAGTTTAAAAATGAGTAAGGGTAAAGTTACGGGAATAAAACGGAATTATTACGGGAATAAAACACAGACACAATTTATATAGGGGGAGCAACTGTTACGGGAATAAAACAGAGATACAGTTTACAAAGGAGTGAGGGGAATGTTACGGGAATAGAAAATACCCAAAATTTATAAAGGATCGTGTAGACAATTATCTGAATAAAACACAGATACTCTTTATTACAACGTGAGGGAAATATTACGGGAATAAAAGTCAGACACAATTTAAATAGGGGGGTGGAAATGTTACGAGAATAAAACACTGATACAGTTTACAAAGGAGTTAGGGGAAAGTTACGGGAAAATAAGGAAATATTACGGGAATAAAACACAGACACAATCTAAATAGGGGGAGGAAATGTTACGGGAATAAAACACAGATACAGTTTACAAACGAGTGAGGGGAAAGTTAGGGGAATAAAACGGAAATATTACGGAAATAAAACACAGACACAATTTAAATAGGGGGAGGAAATGTTACGGGAATAAAACACAGATACAGTTAACAAAGGAGTGAGGTGTAAGTTACGGGAATAAAAAGGAAATATTACGGGAATAAAACACAGACACAATTTATAAAGGGGGGAGGAAATGTTACGGGGATAAAACACAGATACCGTTTACAAAGGAATGAGGGGAAAGTTACAGGAATAAAAATTACCCAAAATTTATAAAGGCTTGAGGGAAATATTACCGGAATAAACCACAGACACAATTTATAAAGGAAAATGGAAAAGTTACGCGAATAAAACACACATACAATTTATAAAAAGAAAGGATAACTTTAGAGGAATAAAACGCAGACACAATTTAAAAAGGGCGGAGGAAATGATACGGACATAAAACACAGATACAGTTTACAAAGGAGTTACGGGAAAGTTACGGGAATAAAAAGGAAATATTACGGGAATAAAACACTGACATAATTTAAATAGGGGGAGGAAATGTAACGGGAATAAAACACAGATACATTTTTCAAAGGAGTGTGGAGAAAGTTAGGGGAATAAAAAGGAAATATTACGGGAATAAAACACAGACACAATTTAAACAGGGGGGTGGAAACGTTACTGGAATAAAACAAATACAGTTTACAAAGGAGTGAGGGGAATGTTACGGGAATAGAAAACACCCAAAATTTATAAAGGAGCGTGTAGAACATTATCGGAATAAAACACAGATACTATTTATTAAAACGTGAGGGAAATATTACGGGAATAAAACTCAGACACAATTTAAATAGGGGGGAGGAAATGTTACGTGAATAAAACACGGATACAGTTTACAAAGGAGTAAGGGGAAAGTTACGGGAATAAAAAAGAAAACTTACGGGAATAAAACACAGACACAATTTAAACATGGCGGAGGAAATGTTGCGGAATAAAACACAGATACAGTTTACAAAGGAGTAAGTGGAAAGTTAGGGGAATAAAACGGAAATATTACGGGAATAAAACACAGACACAATTTAAACAGGGGGGTGGAAATGTTACGGGAATAAAACAGATACAGTTTACAAAGGAGTGAGGGGAATGTTACGGGAATAGAAAATACCCAAAATTTATAAAGGAGCATGTAGAACATTATCTGAATAAAACACACATACTATTTATTAAAACGTGAGGGAAATATTACGGGAATAAAAGTCAGACACAATTTAAATAGGGGGGAGGAAATGTTACGAGAATAAAACACTGATACAGTTTACAAAGGAGTGAGGGGTAAGTTACAGGAATAAAAAGGAAATATTACGGGAATAAAACACAGACACAATTTAAATAGGGGGAGGAAATTTTACGGGAATAAAACACAGCTACAGTTTACAAAGGAGTGCGGGGAAAGTTACGGGAATACAAAGGAAATATTACGGCAATAAAACACAAACACAATTTAAATAGTGGGGAGGAAATGTTACGGACAAAAGCACAGATACAGTTTACAAAGGAGTGAGGGGAATGTTAGGGGACTAAAATGGAAATATAACGGGAATAAAACACAAACACAATTTAAATAGGGGGGAGGAAAAGTTATGGAAATAAAACACAGATACAGTTTACAAAGGAGTGAAGAGAAAGTTTCCGGGAATAGAAAATTTATAAAGGAGAGAGAAGAAAATTATCTGAATAAAACACAGATACTATTTATTAAAACGTGAGGGAAATATTACGGGAATAAAACTCAGACACAATTTGAATGGGGGGACGAAATTTTACGGGAATAAAACACAGATACAGTTTACAAAGGAGTGAGGGGAAAGTTATGGGTATAAAACGGAAATATTACGGGAATAAATCACAGACACAATTTAAATAGGGGGAGGAAATGTTACGGGAATAAAACACAGATACTGTTTACAAAGGAGTGAGGGGAAAGTTAGGGGTATAAAACGGAAATATTACGGGAATAAATCACAGACACAATTTAAATAGGGGGAGGAAATGTTACGGGAATAAAACACAGATACAGTTTACAAAGGAGTGAGGAGAAAGTTAGGGGACTAAAATGGAAATATAACGGGAATAAAACACAAACACAATTTAAATAGGGGGGAGGAAATGTTACGGGAATATAACACAGATACAGTTTACAAAGGAGTGAGGAGAAAGTTACCGGGAATAGAAAATACCCAAAATTTATAAAGGAGCGAGTAGAACATTATCTGAATAAAACACAGATACTATTTATTAAAACGTGAGGGAAATATTACGTGAATAAAACTCAGACACAATTTGAATGGGGGGAGGAAATTTTACGGGAAAAAACCACAGACACAGTTTACAAAGGAGCGAGGGGAAAGTTACGGGAATAAAAAGGAAATATTACGGGAATAAAACACAGACATAATTTAAATAGGGGGAGGAAATGCAACGGGAATAAAACACAGATACATTTTTCAAAGGAGTGTGGAGAAAGTTAGGGGAATAAAAAGGAAATATTACGGGAATAAAACACAGACACAATTTAAACAGGGGGGTGGAAACGTTACTGGAATAAAACAAATACAGTTTACAAAGGAGTGAGGGGAATGTTACGGGAATAGAAAACACCCAAAATTTATAAAGGAGCGTGTAGAACATTATCGGAATAAAACACAGATACTATTTATTAAAACGTGAGGGAAATATTACGGGAATAAAACTCAGACACAATTTAAATAGGGGGGAGGAAATGTTACGTGAATAAAACACAGATACTGTTTACAAAGGAGTGAGGGGAAAGTTACGGGAATAAAAATGAAATATTACGGGAATAAAACACAGACACAATTTAAACATGGCGGAGGAAATGTTGCGGAATAAAACACAGATACAGTTTACAAAGGAGTAAGTGGAAAGTTAGGGGAATAAAACGGAAATATTACGGGAATAAAACACAGACACAATTTAAACAGGGGGGTGGAAATGTTACGGGAATAAAACAGATACAGTTTACAAAGGAGTGAGGGGAATGTTACGGGAATAGAAAATACCCAAAATTTATAAAGGAGCATGTAGAACATTATCTGAATAAAACACAGATACTATTTATTAAAACGTGAGGGAAATATTACGGGAATAAAAGTCAGACACAATTTAAATAGGGGGGAGGAAATGTTACGAGAATAAAACACTGATACAGTTTACAAAGGAGTGAGGGGTAAGTTACAGGAATAAAAAGGAAATATTACGGGAATAAAACACAGACACAATTTAAATGGGGGGAGGAAATTTTACGGGAATAAAACACAGCTACAGTTTACAAAGGAGTGCGGGGAAAGTTACGGGAATAGAACGGAAATATTACGGCAATAAAACACAAACACAATTTAAATAGTGGGGAGGAAATGTTACGGACAAAAGCACAGATACAGTTTACAAAGGAGTGAGGGGAATGTTAGGGGACTAAAATGGAAATATAACGGGAATAAAACACAAACACAATTTAAATAGGGGGGAGGAAAAGTTATGGAAATAAAACACAGATACAGTTTACAAAGGAGTGAGGAGAAAGTTACCGGGAATAGAAAATACCCAAAATTTATAAAGGAGAGAGAAGAACATTATCTGAATAAAACACAGATACTATTTATTAAAACGTGAGGGAAATATTACGGGAATAAAACTCAGACACAATTTGAATGGGGGGAGGAAATTTTACGGGAATAAAACACAGATACAGTTTACAAAGGAGTGAGGGGAAAGTTACGGGAATAAAAAGGAAATATTACGGGAATAAAACACAAACACAATTTAAATAGGGGGGAGGAAATGTTACGGGAATAAAACACAGATACAGTTTACAAAGGAGTGAGGGGAAAGTTAGGGGTATAAAACGGAAATATTACGGGAATAAATCACAGACACAATTTAAATAGGGGGAGGAAATGTTACGGGAATATAACACAGATACAGTTTACAAAGGAGTGAGGAGAAAGTTAGGGGACTAAAATGGAAATATAACGGGAATAAAACACAAACACAATTTAAATAGGGGGGAGGAAATGTTACGGGAATAAAACACAGATACTGTTTACAAAGGAGTGAGGAGAAAGTAACCGGGAATAGAAAATACCCAAAATTTATAAAGGAGCGAGTAGAACATTATCTGAATAAAACACAGATACTATTTATTAAAACGTGAGGGAAATATTACGGGAATAAAACTCAGACATCATTTGAATGGGGAGAGGAAATTTTACGGGAAAAAAACACAGATACAGTTTACAAAGGAGTGAGGGGAAAGTTACGGGAATAAAAAAAAATATTACGGGAATAAAACCCAAACACAATTTAAATAGGGGGGAGGAAATGCTACGGGAATAAAACACAGATACAGTTTACAAAGGAGTGAGGGGAAAGTTACGGGAATAGAAAATACCCAAAATTTATAAAGGATCGAGTAGAACATTATCTGAATAAAACACAGATACTATTTATTAAAACGTGAGGGAAATATTACGGGAATAAAACTCAGACACAATTTAAATAGGGGGGAGGAAATGTTACGGGAATAAAACACAGATACAGTTTACAAAGGAGTGAGGGGAAAGTTACGGGAATAAAAATGAAATATTACGGGAATAAAACACAGACACAATTTCAACAGGGGGGAGGAAATGTTGCGGAATAAAACACAGATACAGTTTACAAAGGAGTGAGTGGAAAGTTAAGGGAATAAAACGGAAATATTACGGGAATAAAACACAGATACAGTTTACAAAGGAGTGAGGGGAAAGTTACGGGAATAAAAAAAAATATTACGGGAATAAAACCCAAACACAATTTAAATAGGGGGGAGGAAATGCTACGGGAATAAAACACAGATACAGTTTACAAAGGAGTGAGGGGAAAGTTACGGGAATAGAAAATACCCAAAATTTATAAAGGATCGAGTAGAACATTATCTGAATAAAACACAGATACTATTTATTAAAACGTGAGGGAAATATTACGGGAATAAAACTCAGACACAATTTAAATAGGGGGGAGGAAATGTTACGGGAATAAAACACAGATACAGTTTACAAAGGAGTGAGGGGAAAGTTACGGGAATAAAAATGAAATATTACGGGAATAAAACACAGACACAATTTCAACAGGGGGGAGGAAATGTTGCGGAATAAAACACAGATACAGTTTACAAAGTAGTGAGTGGAAAGTTAAGGGAATAAAACGGAAAAATTACGGGAATAAAACACAGTCGCAATTTAAAAAGGAGGAGGAAATGTTACGGGAATAAAACACAGATACAGTTTACAAAGGAGTGAGGGTAAAGTTACGGGAATAAAACGGAATTATTACGGGAATAAAACACAGACACAATTTAAATAGGGGGGAGCAACTGTTACGGGAATAAAACACAGATACAGTTTACAAAGGAGTGAGGGGAAACTTACGGGAATAGAAAATACCCAAAATTTCTAAAGGAGCGAGTAGAACATTATCTGAATAAAACACAGATACTATTTATTAAAAGGCGAGGGAAATATTACGGGAATAAAACTCAGACACAATTTAAATAGGGGGGTGGAAATGTTATGGGAATAAAACACATATACAGTTTACAAAGGAGTGATGGGAAAGTTACGGGAATAAAAAGGAAATATTACGGGAATAAAACACAGACACAATTTAAACAGGGGGGATGAAATGTTGCGGAATACAACACAGATACAGTTTACAAAGGAGTGAGGGGAAAGTTACGGGAATAAAAAGGAAATATTACGGAAATAAAACACAGTCACAATTTAAATAGGGGGAGGAAATGTTACGGGAATAAAACACAGATACAGTTTAAAAATGAGTGAGGGTAAAGTTACGGGAATAAAACGGAATTATTACGGGAATAAAACACAGACACAATTTAAATAGGGTGAGCACAATTTAAATAGGGGGAGCAACTGTTACGGGAATAAAACACAGATACAGTTTACAAAGGAGTGAGGGGAGAGTTACGGGAATAGAAAATACCAAAATTTATAAAGGAGCGAGTAGAACATTATCTGAATAAAACACAGATACTATTTATTAAAACGTGAGGGAAATATTACGGGAATAAAACTCAGACACAATTTAAATAGGGGGGTGGAAATGTTACGAGAATAAAACACTGATACAGTTTACAAAGGAGTGAGGGCAAAGTTACGGGAAAAAAAGGAAATATTACGGGAATAAAACACAGACACAATCTAAATAGGGGGAGGAAAGGTTACGGGAATAAAAAACAGATACAGTTTACAAACGAGTGAGGGGAAAGTTAGGGGAATAAAACGGAAATATTACGGGAATAAAACACAGACACAATTTAAATAGGGGGAGGAAATGTTACGGGAATAAAACACAGATACAGTTAACAAAGGAGTGAGGGGTAAGTTACGGGAATAAAAAGGAAATATTACGGGAATAAAACACAGACACAATTTATAAAGGGGGGAGGAAATGTTACGGGGATAAAACACAGATACAGTTTACAAAGGAATGAGGGGAAAGTTACAGGAATAAAAATTACCCAAAATTTATAAAGGCTTGAGGGAAATATTACCGGAATAAACCACAGACACAATTTATAAAGGAAAATGGAAAAGTTACGCGAATAAAACACACATACAATTTATAAAAAGAAAGGATAACTTTAGAGGAATAAAATGCAGACACAATTTAAAAAGGGCGGAGGAAATGTTACGGACATAAAACACAGATACAGTTTACAAAGGAGTTATGGGAAAGTTACGGGAATAAAAAGGAAATATTACGGGAATAAAACACTGACATAATTTAAATAGGGGGAGGAAATGTAACGGGAATAAAACACAGATACATTTTTCAAAGGAGTGTGGAGAAAGTTAGGGGAATAAAAAGGAAATATTACGGGAATAAAACACAGACACAATTTAAACGGGGGGGTGGAAACGTTACTGGAATAAAACAAATACAGTTTACAAAGGAGTGAGGGGAATGTTACGGGAATAGAAAACACCCAAAATTTATAAAGGAGCGTGTAGAACATTATCGGAATAAAACACAGATACTATTTATTAAAACGTGAGGGAAATATTACGGGAATAAAACTCAGACACAATTTAAATAGGGGGGAGGAAATGTTACGTGAATAAAACACAGATACAGTTTACAAAGGAGTGAGGGGAAAGTTACGGGAATAAAAAAGAAAAATTACGGGAATAAAACACAGACACAATTTAAACATGGCGGAGGAAATGTTGCGGAATAAAACACAGATACAGTTTACAAAGGAGTAAGTGGAAAGTTAGGGGAATAAAACGGAAATATTACGGGAATAAAACACAGACACAATTTAAACAGGGGGGTGGAAATGTTACGGGAATAAAACAGATACAGTTTACAAAGGAGTGAGGGGAATGTTACGGGAATAGAAAATACCCAAAATTTATAAAGGAGCATGTAGAACATTATCTGAATAAAACACAGATACTATTTATTAAAACGTGAGGGAAATATTACGGGAATAAAAGTCAGACACAATTTAAATAGGGGGGAGGAAATGTTACGAGAATAAAACACTGATACAGTTTACAAAGGAGTGAGGGGTAAGTTACAGTAATAAAAAGGAAATATTACGGGAATAAAACACAGACACAATTTAAATAGGGGGAGGAAATTTTACTGGAATAAAACACAGCTACAGTTTACAAAGGAGTGTGGGGAAAGTTACGGGAATAGAAAGGAAATATTACGGCAATAAAACACAAACACAATTTAAATAGTGGGGAGGAAATGTTACGGACAAAAGCACAGATACAGTTTACAAAGGAGTGAGGGGAATGTTAGGGGACGAAAATGGAAATATAACGGGAATAAAACACAAACACAATTTAAATAGTGGGGAGGAAAAGTTATGGAAATAAAACACAGATACAGTTTACAAAGGAGTGAGGAGAATGTTACCGGGAATAGAAATTTTATAAAGGAGAGAGAAGAAAATTATCTGAATAAAACACAGATACTATTTATTAAAACGTGAGGGAAATATTACGGGAATAAAACTCAGACACAATTTGAATGGGGGGACGAAATTTTACGGGAATAAAACACAGATACAGTTTACAAAGGAGTGAGGGGAAAGTTACGGGAATAAAAAGGAAATATTACGGGAATAAAACACAAACACAATTTAAATAGGGGGTAGGAAATGTTACGGGAATAAAACACAGATACAGTTTACAAAGGAGTGAGGGGAAAGTTAGGGGTATAAAACGGAAATATTACGGGAATAAATCACAGACACAATTTAAATAGGGGGAGGAAATGTTACGGGAATAAAACACAGATACAGTTTACAAAGGAGTGAGGGGAAAGTTAGGGGTATAAAACGGAAATATTACGGGAATAAATCACAGACACAATTTAAATAGGGGGAGGAAATGTTACGGGAATAAAACACAGATACAGTTTACAAAGGAGTGAGGAGAAAGTTAGGGGACTAAAATGGAAATATAACGGGAATAAAACACAAACACAATTTAAATAGGGGGGAGGAAATGTTACGGGAATATAACACAGATACAGTTTACAAAGGAGTGAGGAGAAAGTTACCGGGAATAGAAAATACCCAAAATTTATAAAGGAGCGAGTAGAACATTATCTGAATAAAACACAGATACTATTTATTAAAACGTGAGGGAAATATTACGGGAATAAAACTCAGACACAATTTGAATGGGGGGAGGAAATTTTACGGGAAAAAACCACAGATACAGTTTACAAAGGAGTGAGGGGAAAGTTACGGGAATAAAAAGGAAATATTACGGGAATAAAACACAGACATAATTTAAATAGGGGGAGGAAATGTAACGGGAATAAAACACAGATACATTTTTCAAAGGAGTGTGGAGAAAGTTAGGGGAATAAAAAGGAAATAATACGGGAATAAAACACAGACACAATTTAAACAGGGTGGTGGAAACGTTACTGGAATAAAACAAATACAGTTTACAAAGGAGTGAGGGGAATGTTACGGGAATAGAAAACACCCAAAATTTATAAAGGAGCGTGTAGAACATTATCGGAATAAAACACAGATACTATTTATTAAAACGTGAGGGAAATATTACGGGAATAAAACTCAGACACAATTTAAATAGGGGGGAGGAAATGTTACGTGAATAAAACACAGATACAGTTTACAAAGGAGTGAGGGGAAAGTTACGGGAATAAAAAAGAAATATTACGGGAATAAAACACAGACACAATTTAAACATGGCGGAGGAAATGTTGCGGAATAAAACACAGATACAGTTTACAAAGGAGTAAGTGGAAAGTTAGGGGAATAAAACGGAAATATTACGGGAATAAAACACAGACACAATTTAAACAGGGGGGTGGAAATGTTACGGGAATAAAACAGATACAGTTTACAAAGGAGTGAGGAGAAAGTTAGGACACTAAAATGGAAATATAACGGGAATAAAACACAAACACAATTTAAATAGGGGGGAGGAAATGTTACGGGAATAAAACACAGATACAGTTTAAAAATGAGTAAGGGTAAAGTTACGGGAATAAAACGGAATTATTACGGGAATAAAACACAGACACAATTTATATAGGGGGAGCAACTGTTACGGGAATAAAACAGAGATACAGTTTACAAAGGAGTGAGGGGAATGTTACGGGAATAGAAAATACCCAAAATTTATAAAGGATCGTGTAGACAATTATCTGAATAAAACACAGATACTCTTTATTACAACGTGAGGGAAATATTACGGGAATAAAAGACAGACACAATTTAAATAGGGGGGTGGAAATGTTACGAGAATAAAACACTGATACAGTTTACAAAGGAGTTAGGGGAAAGTTACGGGAAAATAAGGAAATATTACGGGAATAAAACACAGACACAATCTAAATAGGGGGAGGAAATGTTACGGGAATAAAACACAGATACAGTTTACAAACGAGTGAGGGGAAAGTTAGGGGAATAAAACGGAAATATTACGGAAATAAAACACAGACACAATTTAAATAGGGGGAGGAAATGTTACGGGAATAAAACACAGATACAGTTAACAAAGGAGTGAGGTGTAAGTTACGGGAATAAAAAGGAAATATTACGGGAATAAAACACAGACACAATTTAAATAGGGGGGAGGAAAAGTTATGGAAATAAAACACAGATACAGTTTACAAAGGAGTGAAGAGAAAGTTTCCGGGAATAGAAAATTTATAAAGGAGAGAGAAGAAAATTATCTGAATAAAACACAGATACTATTTATTAAAACGTGAGGGAAATATTACGGGAATAAAACTCAGACACAATTTGAATGGGGGGACGAAATTTTACGGGAATAAAACACAGATACAGTTTACAAAGGAGTGAGGGGAAAGTTATGGGTATAAAACGGAAATATTACGGGAATAAATCACAGACACAATTTAAATAGGGGGAGGAAATGTTACGGGAATAAAACACAGATACTGTTTACAAAGGAGTGAGGGGAAAGTTAGGGGTATAAAACGGAAATATTACGGGAATAAATCACAGACACAATTTAAATAGGGGGAGGAAATGTTACGGGAATAAAACACAGATACAGTTTACAAAGGAGTGAGGAGAAAGTTAGGGGACTAAAATGGAAATATAACGGGAATAAAACACAAACACAATTTAAATAGGGGGGAGGAAATGTTACGGGAATATAACACAGATACAGTTTACAAAGGAGTGAGGAGAAAGTTACCGGGAATAGAAAATACCCAAAATTTATAAAGGAGCGAGTAGAACATTATCTGAATAAAACACAGATACTATTTATTAAAACGTGAGGGAAATATTACGTGAATAAAACTCAGACACAATTTGAATGGGGGGAGGAAATTTTACGGGAAAAAACCACAGACACAGTTTACAAAGGAGCGAGGGGAAAGTTACGGGAATAAAAAGGAAATATTACGGGAATAAAACACAGACATAATTTAAATAGGGGGAGGAAATGCAACGGGAATAAAACACAGATACATTTTTCAAAGGAGTGTGGAGAAAGTTAGGGGAATAAAAAGGAAATATTACGGGAATAAAACACAGACACAATTTAAACAGGGGGGTGGAAACGTTACTGGAATAAAACAAATACAGTTTACAAAGGAGTGAGGGGAATGTTACGGGAATAGAAAACACCCAAAATTTATAAAGGAGCGTGTAGAACATTATCGGAATAAAACACAGATACTATTTATTAAAACGTGAGGGAAATATTACGGGAATAAAACTCAGACACAATTTAAATAGGGGGGAGGAAATGTTACGTGAATAAAACACAGATACTGTTTACAAAGGAGTGAGGGGAAAGTTACGGGAATAAAAATGAAATATTACGGGAATAAAACACAGACACAATTTAAACATGGCGGAGGAAATGTTGCGGAATAAAACACAGATACAGTTTACAAAGGAGTAAGTGGAAAGTTAGGGGAATAAAACGGAAATATTACGGGAATAAAACACAGACACAATTTAAACAGGGGGGTGGAAATGTTACGGGAATAAAACAGATACAGTTTACAAAGGAGTGAGGGGAATGTTACGGGAATAGAAAATACCCAAAATTTATAAAGGAGCATGTAGAACATTATCTGAATAAAACACAGATACTATTTATTAAAACGTGAGGGAAATATTACGGGAATAAAAGTCAGACACAATTTAAATAGGGGGGAGGAAATGTTACGAGAATAAAACACTGATACAGTTTACAAAGGAGTGAGGGGTAAGTTACAGGAATAAAAAGGAAATATTACGGGAATAAAACACAGACACAATTTAAATGGGGGGAGGAAATTTTACGGGAATAAAACACAGCTACAGTTTACAAAGGAGTGCGGGGAAAGTTACGGGAATAGAACGGAAATATTACGGCAATAAAACACAAACACAATTTAAATAGTGGGGAGGAAATGTTACGGACAAAAGCACAGATACAGTTTACAAAGGAGTGAGGGGAATGTTAGGGGACTAAAATGGAAATATAACGGGAATAAAACACAAACACAATTTAAATAGGGGGGAGGAAAAGTTATGGAAATAAAACACAGATACAGTTTACAAAGGAGTGAGGAGAAAGTTACCGGGAATAGAAAATACCCAAAATTTATAAAGGAGAGAGAAGAACATTATCTGAATAAAACACAGATACTATTTATTAAAACGTGAGGGAAATATTACGGGAATAAAACTCAGACACAATTTGAATGGGGGGAGGAAATTTTACGGGAATAAAACACAGATACAGTTTACAAAGGAGTGAGGGGAAAGTTACGGGAATAAAAAGGAAATATTACGGGAATAAAACACAAACACAATTTAAATAGGGGGGAGGAAATGTTACGGGAATAAAACACAGATACAGTTTACAAAGGAGTGAGGGGAAAGTTAGGGGTATAAAACGGAAATATTACGGGAATAAATCACAGACACAATTTAAATAGGGGGAGGAAATGTTACGGGAATATAACACAGATACAGTTTACAAAGGAGTGAGGAGAAAGTTAGGGGACTAAAATGGAAATATAACGGGAATAAAACACAAACACAATTTAAATAGGGGGGAGGAAATGTTACGGGAATAAAACACAGATACTGTTTACAAAGGAGTGAGGAGAAAGTAACCGGGAATAGAAAATACCCAAAATTTATAAAGGAGCGAGTAGAACATTATCTGAATAAAACACAGATACTATTTATTAAAACGTGAGGGAAATATTACGGGAATAAAACTCAGACATCATTTGAATGGGGAGAGGAAATTTTACGGGAAAAAAACACAGATACAGTTTACAAAGGAGTGAGGGGAAAGTTACGGGAATAAAAAAAAATATTACGGGAATAAAACCCAAACACAATTTAAATAGGGGGGAGGAAATGCTACGGGAATAAAACACAGATACAGTTTACAAAGGAGTGAGGGGAAAGTTACGGGAATAGAAAATACCCAAAATTTATAAAGGATCGAGTAGAACATTATCTGAATAAAACACAGATACTATTTATTAAAACGTGAGGGAAATATTACGGGAATAAAACTCAGACACAATTTAAATAGGGGGGAGGAAATGTTACGGGAATAAAACACAGATACAGTTTACAAAGGAGTGAGGGGAAAGTTACGGGAATAAAAATGAAATATTACGGGAATAAAACACAGACACAATTTCAACAGGGGGGAGGAAATGTTGCGGAATAAAACACAGATACAGTTTACAAAGGAGTGAGTGGAAAGTTAAGGGAATAAAACGGAAATATTACGGGAATAAAACACAGATACAGTTTACAAAGGAGTGAGGGGAAAGTTACGGGAATAAAAAAAAATATTACGGGAATAAAACCCAAACACAATTTAAATAGGGGGGAGGAAATGCTACGGGAATAAAACACAGATACAGTTTACAAAGGAGTGAGGGGAAAGTTACGGGAATAGAAAATACCCAAAATTTATAAAGGATCGAGTAGAACATTATCTGAATAAAACACAGATACTATTTATTAAAACGTGAGGGAAATATTACGGGAATAAAACTCAGACACAATTTAAATAGGGGGGAGGAAATGTTACGGGAATAAAACACAGATACAGTTTACAAAGGAGTGAGGGGAAAGTTACGGGAATAAAAATGAAATATTACGGGAATAAAACACAGACACAATTTCAACAGGGGGGAGGAAATGTTGCGGAATAAAACACAGATACAGTTTACAAAGTAGTGAGTGGAAAGTTAAGGGAATAAAACGGAAAAATTACGGGAATAAAACACAGTCGCAATTTAAAAAGGAGGAGGAAATGTTACGGGAATAAAACACAGATACAGTTTACAAAGGAGTGAGGGTAAAGTTACGGGAATAAAACGGAATTATTACGGGAATAAAACACAGACACAATTTAAATAGGGGGGAGCAACTGTTACGGGAATAAAACACAGATACAGTTTACAAAGGAGTGAGGGGAAACTTACGGGAATAGAAAATACCCAAAATTTCTAAAGGAGCGAGTAGAACATTATCTGAATAAAACACAGATACTATTTATTAAAAGGCGAGGGAAATATTACGGGAATAAAACTCAGACACAATTTAAATAGGGGGGTGGAAATGTTATGGGAATAAAACACATATACAGTTTACAAAGGAGTGATGGGAAAGTTACGGGAATAAAAAGGAAATATTACGGGAATAAAACACAGACACAATTTAAACAGGGGGGATGAAATGTTGCGGAATACAACACAGATACAGTTTACAAAGGAGTGAGGGGAAAGTTACGGGAATAAAAAGGAAATATTACGGAAATAAAACACAGTCACAATTTAAATAGGGGGAGGAAATGTTACGGGAATAAAACACAGATACAGTTTAAAAATGAGTGAGGGTAAAGTTACGGGAATAAAACGGAATTATTACGGGAATAAAACACAGACACAATTTAAATAGGGTGAGCACAATTTAAATAGGGGGAGCAACTGTTACGGGAATAAAACACAGATACAGTTTACAAAGGAGTGAGGGGAGAGTTACGGGAATAGAAAATACCAAAATTTATAAAGGAGCGAGTAGAACATTATCTGAATAAAACACAGATACTATTTATTAAAACGTGAGGGAAATATTACGGGAATAAAACTCAGACACAATTTAAATAGGGGGGTGGAAATGTTACGAGAATAAAACACTGATACAGTTTACAAAGGAGTGAGGGCAAAGTTACGGGAAAAAAAGGAAATATTACGGGAATAAAACACAGACACAATCTAAATAGGGGGAGGAAAGGTTACGGGAATAAAAAACAGATACAGTTTACAAACGAGTGAGGGGAAAGTTAGGGGAATAAAACGGAAATATTACGGGAATAAAACACAGACACAATTTAAATAGGGGGAGGAAATGTTACGGGAATAAAACACAGATACAGTTAACAAAGGAGTGAGGGGTAAGTTACGGGAATAAAAAGGAAATATTACGGGAATAAAACACAGACACAATTTATAAAGGGGGGAGGAAATGTTACGGGGATAAAACACAGATACAGTTTACAAAGGAATGAGGGGAAAGTTACAGGAATAAAAATTACCCAAAATTTATAAAGGCTTGAGGGAAATATTACCGGAATAAACCACAGACACAATTTATAAAGGAAAATGGAAAAGTTACGCGAATAAAACACACATACAATTTATAAAAAGAAAGGATAACTTTAGAGGAATAAAATGCAGACACAATTTAAAAAGGGCGGAGGAAATGTTACGGACATAAAACACAGATACAGTTTACAAAGGAGTTATGGGAAAGTTACGGGAATAAAAAGGAAATATTACGGGAATAAAACACTGACATAATTTAAATAGGGGGAGGAAATGTAACGGGAATAAAACACAGATACATTTTTCAAAGGAGTGTGGAGAAAGTTAGGGGAATAAAAAGGAAATATTACGGGAATAAAACACAGACACAATTTAAACGGGGGGGTGGAAACGTTACTGGAATAAAACAAATACAGTTTACAAAGGAGTGAGGGGAATGTTACGGGAATAGAAAACACCCAAAATTTATAAAGGAGCGTGTAGAACATTATCGGAATAAAACACAGATACTATTTATTAAAACGTGAGGGAAATATTACGGGAATAAAACTCAGACACAATTTAAATAGGGGGGAGGAAATGTTACGTGAATAAAACACAGATACAGTTTACAAAGGAGTGAGGGGAAAGTTACGGGAATAAAAAAGAAAAATTACGGGAATAAAACACAGACACAATTTAAACATGGCGGAGGAAATGTTGCGGAATAAAACACAGATACAGTTTACAAAGGAGTAAGTGGAAAGTTAGGGGAATAAAACGGAAATATTACGGGAATAAAACACAGACACAATTTAAACAGGGGGGTGGAAATGTTACGGGAATAAAACAGATACAGTTTACAAAGGAGTGAGGGGAATGTTACGGGAATAGAAAATACCCAAAATTTATAAAGGAGCATGTAGAACATTATCTGAATAAAACACAGATACTATTTATTAAAACGTGAGGGAAATATTACGGGAATAAAAGTCAGACACAATTTAAATAGGGGGGAGGAAATGTTACGAGAATAAAACACTGATACAGTTTACAAAGGAGTGAGGGGTAAGTTACAGTAATAAAAAGGAAATATTACGGGAATAAAACACAGACACAATTTAAATAGGGGGAGGAAATTTTACTGGAATAAAACACAGCTACAGTTTACAAAGGAGTGTGGGGAAAGTTACGGGAATAGAAAGGAAATATTACGGCAATAAAACACAAACACAATTTAAATAGTGGGGAGGAAATGTTACGGACAAAAGCACAGATACAGTTTACAAAGGAGTGAGGGGAATGTTAGGGGACGAAAATGGAAATATAACGGGAATAAAACACAAACACAATTTAAATAGTGGGGAGGAAAAGTTATGGAAATAAAACACAGATACAGTTTACAAAGGAGTGAGGAGAATGTTACCGGGAATAGAAATTTTATAAAGGAGAGAGAAGAAAATTATCTGAATAAAACACAGATACTATTTATTAAAACGTGAGGGAAATATTACGGGAATAAAACTCAGACACAATTTGAATGGGGGGACGAAATTTTACGGGAATAAAACACAGATACAGTTTACAAAGGAGTGAGGGGAAAGTTACGGGAATAAAAAGGAAATATTACGGGAATAAAACACAAACACAATTTAAATAGGGGGTAGGAAATGTTACGGGAATAAAACACAGATACAGTTTACAAAGGAGTGAGGGGAAAGTTAGGGGTATAAAACGGAAATATTACGGGAATAAATCACAGACACAATTTAAATAGGGGGAGGAAATGTTACGGGAATAAAACACAGATACAGTTTACAAAGGAGTGAGGGGAAAGTTAGGGGTATAAAACGGAAATATTACGGGAATAAATCACAGACACAATTTAAATAGGGGGAGGAAATGTTACGGGAATAAAACACAGATACAGTTTACAAAGGAGTGAGGAGAAAGTTAGGGGACTAAAATGGAAATATAACGGGAATAAAACACAAACACAATTTAAATAGGGGGGAGGAAATGTTACGGGAATATAACACAGATACAGTTTACAAAGGAGTGAGGAGAAAGTTACCGGGAATAGAAAATACCCAAAATTTATAAAGGAGCGAGTAGAACATTATCTGAATAAAACACAGATACTATTTATTAAAACGTGAGGGAAATATTACGGGAATAAAACTCAGACACAATTTGAATGGGGGGAGGAAATTTTACGGGAAAAAACCACAGATACAGTTTACAAAGGAGTGAGGGGAAAGTTACGGGAATAAAAAGGAAATATTACGGGAATAAAACACAGACATAATTTAAATAGGGGGAGGAAATGTAACGGGAATAAAACACAGATACATTTTTCAAAGGAGTGTGGAGAAAGTTAGGGGAATAAAAAGGAAATAATACGGGAATAAAACACAGACACAATTTAAACAGGGTGGTGGAAACGTTACTGGAATAAAACAAATACAGTTTACAAAGGAGTGAGGGGAATGTTACGGGAATAGAAAACACCCAAAATTTATAAAGGAGCGTGTAGAACATTATCGGAATAAAACACAGATACTATTTATTAAAACGTGAGGGAAATATTACGGGAATAAAACTCAGACACAATTTAAATAGGGGGGAGGAAATGTTACGTGAATAAAACACAGATACAGTTTACAAAGGAGTGAGGGGAAAGTTACGGGAATAAAAAAGAAATATTACGGGAATAAAACACAGACACAATTTAAACATGGCGGAGGAAATGTTGCGGAATAAAACACAGATACAGTTTACAAAGGAGTAAGTGGAAAGTTAGGGGAATAAAACGGAAATATTACGGGAATAAAACACAGACACAATTTAAACAGGGGGGTGGAAATGTTACGGGAATAAAACAGATACAGTTTACAAAGGAGTGAGGAGAAAGTTAGGACACTAAAATGGAAATATAACGGGAATAAAACACAAACACAATTTAAATAGGGGGGAGGAAATGTTACGGGAATAAAACACAGATACAGTTTAAAAATGAGTAAGGGTAAAGTTACGGGAATAAAACGGAATTATTACGGGAATAAAACACAGACACAATTTATATAGGGGGAGCAACTGTTACGGGAATAAAACAGAGATACAGTTTACAAAGGAGTGAGGGGAATGTTACGGGAATAGAAAATACCCAAAATTTATAAAGGATCGTGTAGACAATTATCTGAATAAAACACAGATACTCTTTATTACAACGTGAGGGAAATATTACGGGAATAAAAGACAGACACAATTTAAATAGGGGGGTGGAAATGTTACGAGAATAAAACACTGATACAGTTTACAAAGGAGTTAGGGGAAAGTTACGGGAAAATAAGGAAATATTACGGGAATAAAACACAGACACAATCTAAATAGGGGGAGGAAATGTTACGGGAATAAAACACAGATACAGTTTACAAACGAGTGAGGGGAAAGTTAGGGGAATAAAACGGAAATATTACGGAAATAAAACACAGACACAATTTAAATAGGGGGAGGAAATGTTACGGGAATAAAACACAGATACAGTTAACAAAGGAGTGAGGTGTAAGTTACGGGAATAAAAAGGAAATATTACGGGAATAAAACACAGACACAATTTATAAAGGGGGGAGGAAATGTTACGGGGATAAAACACAGATACCGTTTACAAAGGAATGAGGGGAAAGTTACAGGAATAAAAATTACCCAAAATTTATAAAGGCTTGAGGGAAATATTACCGGAATAAACCACAGACACAATTTATAAAGGAAAATGGAAAAGTTACGCGAATAAAACACACATACAATTTATAAAAAGAAAGGATAACTTTAGAGGAATAAAACGCAGACACAATTTAAAAAGGGCGGAGGAAATGATACGGACATAAAACACAGATACAGTTTACAAAGGAGTTACGGGAAAGTTACGGGAATAAAAAGGAAATATTACGGGAATGAAACACTGACATAATTTAAATAGGGGGAGGAAATGTAACGGGAATAAAACACAGATACATTTTTCAAAGGAGTGTGGAGAAAGTTAGGGGAATAAAAAGGAAATATTACGGGAATAAAACACAGACACAATTTAAACAGGGGGGTGGAAACGTTACTGGAATAAAACAAATACAGTTTACAAAGGAGTGAGGGGAATGTTACGGGAATAGAAAACACCCAAAATTTATAAAGGAGCGTGTAGAACATTATCGGAATAAAACACAGATACTATTTATTAAAACGTGAGGGAAATATTACGGGAATAAAACTCAGACACAATTTAAATAGGGGGGAGGAAATGTTACGTGAATAAAACACGGATACAGTTTACAAAGGAGTAAGGGGAAAGTTACGGGAATAAAAAAGAAAACTTACGGGAATAAAACACAGACACAATTTAAACATGGCGGAGGAAATGTTGCGGAATAAAACACAGATACAGTTTACAAAGGAGTAAGTGGAAAGTTAGGGGAATAAAACGGAAATATTACGGGAATAAAACACAGACACAATTTAAACAGGGGGGTGGAAATGTTACGGGAATAAAACAGATACAGTTTACAAAGGAGTGAGGGGAATGTTACGGGAATAGAAAATACCCAAAATTTATAAAGGAGCATGTAGAACATTATCTGAATAAAACACACATACTATTTATTAAAACGTGAGGGAAATATTACGGGAATAAAAGTCAGACACAATTTAAATAGGGGGGAGGAAATGTTACGAGAATAAAACACTGATACAGTTTACAAAGGAGTGAGGGTTAAGTTACAGGAATAAAAAGGAAATATTACGGGAATAAAACACAGACACAATTTAAATAGGGGGAGGAAATTTTACGGGAATAAAACACAGCTACAGTTTACAAAGGAGTGCGGGGAAAGTTACGGGAATACAAAGGAAATATTACGGCAATAAAACACAAACACAATTTAAATAGTGGGGAGGAAATGTTACGGACAAAAGCACAGATACAGTTTACAAAGGAGTGAGGGGAATGTTAGGGGACTAAAATGGAAATATAACGGGAATAAAACACAAACACAATTTAAATAGGGGGGAGGAAAAGTTATGGAAATAAAACACAGATACAGTTTACAAAGGAGTGAGGAGAAAGTTACCGGGAATAGAAAATTTATAAAGGAGAGAGAAGAAAATTATCTGAATAAAACACAGATACTATTTATTAAAACGTGAGGGAAATATTACGGGAATAAAACTCAGACACAATTTGAATGGGGGGACGAAATTTTACGGGAATAAAACACAGATACAGTTTACAAAGGAGTGAGGGGAAAGTTATGGGTATAAAACGGAAATATTACGGGAATAAATCACAGACACAATTTAAATAGGGGGAGGAAATGTTACGGGAATAAAACACAGATACTGTTTACAAAGGAGTGAGGGGAAAGTTAGGGGTATAAAACGGAAATATTACGGGAATAAATCACAGACACAATTTAAATAGGGGGAGGAAATGTTACGGGAATAAAACACAGATACAGTTTACAAAGGAGTGAGGAGAAAGTTAGGGGACTAAAATGGAAATATAACGGGAATAAAACACAAACACAATTTAAATAGGGGGGAGGAAATGTTACGGGAATATAACACAGATACAGTTTACAAAGGAGTGAGGAGAAAGTTACCGGGAATAGAAAATACCCAAAATTTATAAAGGAGCGAGTAGAACATTATCTGAATAAAACACAGATACTATTTATTAAAACGTGAGGGAAATATTACGTGAATAAAACTCAGACACAATTTGAATGGGGGGAGGAAATTTTACGGGAAAAAACCACAGACACAGTTTACAAAGGAGCGAGGGGAAAGTTACGGGAATAAAAAGGAAATATTACGGGAATAAAACACAGACATAATTTAAATAGGGGGAGGAAATGCAACGGGAATAAAACACAGATACATTTTTCAAAGGAGTGTGGAGAAAGTTAGGGGAATAAAAAGGAAATATTACGGGAATAAAACACAGACACAATTTAAACAGGGGGGTGGAAACGTTACTGGAATAAAACAAATACAGTTTACAAAGGAGTGAGGGGAATGTTACGGGAATAGAAAACACCCAAAATTTATAAAGGAGCGTGTAGAACATTATCGGAATAAAACACAGATACTATTTATTAAAACGTGAGGGAAATATTACGGGAATAAAACTCAGACACAATTTAAATAGGGGGGAGGAAATGTTACGTGAATAAAACACAGATACTGTTTACAAAGGAGTGAGGGGAAAGTTACGGGAATAAAAAAGAAATATTACGGGAATAAAACACAGACACAATTTAAACATGGCGGAGGAAATGTTGCGGAATAAAACACAGATACAGTTTACAAAGGAGTAAGTGGAAAGTTAGGGGAATAAAACGGAAATATTACGGGAATAAAACACAGACACAATTTAAACAGGGGGGTGGAAATGTTACGGGAATAAAACAGATACAGTTTACAAAGGAGTCAGGGGAATGTTACGGGAATAGAAAATACCCAAAATTTATAAAGGAGCATGTAGAACATTATCTGAATAAAACACAGATACTATTTATTAAAACGTGAGGGAAATATTACGGGAATAAAAGTCAGACACAATTTAAATAGGGGGGAGGAAATGTTACGAGAATAAAACACTGATACAGTTTACAAAGGAGTGAGGGGTAAGTTACAGGAATAAAAAGGAAATATTACGGGAATAAAACACAGACACAATTTAAATGGGGGGAGGAAATTTTACGGGAATAAAACACAGCTACAGTTTACAAAGGAGTGCGGGGAAAGTTACGGGAATAGAACGGAAATATTACGGCAATAAAACACAAACACAATTTAAATAGTGGGGAGGAAATGTTACGGACAAAAGCACAGATACAGTTTACAAAGGAGTGAGGGGAATGTTAGGGGACTAAAATGGAAATATAACGGGAATAAAACACAAACACAATTTAAATAGGGGGGAGGAAAAGTTATGGAAATAAAACACAGATACAGTTTACAAAGGAGTGAGGAGAAAGTTACCGGGAATAGAAAATACCCAAAATTTATAAAGGAGAGAGAAGAACATTATCTGAATAAAACACAGATACTATTTTTTAAAACGTGAGGGAAATATTACGGGAATAAAACTCAGACACAATTTGAATGGGGGGAGGAAATTTTACGGGAATAAAACACAGATACAGTTTACAAAGGAGTGAGGGGAAAGTTACGGGAATAAAAAGGAAATATTACGGGAATAAAACACAAACACAATTTAAATAGGGGGGAGGAAATGTTACGGGAATAAAACACAGATACAGTTTACAAAGGAGTGAGGGGAAAGTTAGGGGTATAAAACGGAAATATTACGGGAATAAATCACAGACACAATTTAAATAGGGGGAGGAAATGTTACGGGAATATAACACAGATACAGTTTACAAAGGAGTGAGGAGAAAGTTAGGGGACTAAAATGGAAATATAACGGGAATAAAACACAAACACAATTTAAATAGGGGGGAGGAAATGTTACGGGAATAAAACACAGATACTGTTTACAAAGGAGTGAGGAGAAAGTAACCGGGAATAGAAAATACCCAAAATTTATAAAGGAGCGAGTAGAACATTATCTGAATAAAACACAGATACTATTTATTAAAACGTGAGGGAAATATTACGGGAATAAAACTCAGACATCATTTGAATGGGGAGAGGAAATTTTACGGGAAAAAAACACAGATACAGTTTACAAAGGAGTGAGGGGAAAGTTACGGGAATAAAAAAAAATATTACGGGAATAAAACCCAAACACAATTTAAATAGGGGGGAGGAAATGCTACGGGAATAAAACACAGATACAGTTTACAAAGGAGTGAGGAGAAAGTTACCGGGAATAGAAAATACCCAAAATTTATAAAGGAGCGAGTAGAACATTATCTGAATAAAACACAGATACTATTTATTAAAACGTGAGGGAAATATTACGTGAATAAAACTCAGACACAATTTGAATGGGGGGAGGAAATTTTACGGGAAAAAACCACAGACACAGTTTACAAAGGAGCGAGGGGAAAGTTACGGGAATAAAAAGGAAATATTACGGGAATAAAACACAGACATAATTTAAATAGGGGGAGGAAATGCAACGGGAATAAAACACAGATACATTTTTCAAAGGAGTGTGGAGAAAGTTAGGGGAATAAAAAGGAAATATTACGGGAATAAAACACAGACACAATTTAAACAGGGGGGTGGAAACGTTACTGGAATAAAACAAATACAGTTTACAAAGGAGTGAGGGGAATGTTACGGGAATAGAAAACACCCAAAATTTATAAAGGAGCGTGTAGAACATTATCGGAATAAAACACAGATACTATTTATTAAAACGTGAGGGAAATATTACGGGAATAAAACTCAGACACAATTTAAATAGGGGGGAGGAAATGTTACGTGAATAAAACACAGATACTGTTTACAAAGGAGTGAGGGGAAAGTTACGGGAATAAAAAAGAAATATTACGGGAATAAAACACAGACACAATTTAAACATGGCGGAGGAAATGTTGCGGAATAAAACACAGATACAGTTTACAAAGGAGTAAGTGGAAAGTTAGGGGAATAAAACGGAAATATTACGGGAATAAAACACAGACACAATTTAAACAGGGGGGTGGAAATGTTACGGGAATAAAACAGATACAGTTTACAAAGGAGTGAGGGGAATGTTACGGGAATAGAAAATACCCAAAATTTATAAAGGAGCATGTAGAACATTATCTGAATAAAACACAGATACTATTTATTAAAACGTGAGGGAAATATTACGGGAATAAAAGTCAGACACAATTTAAATAGGGGGGAGGAAATGTTACGAGAATAAAACACTGATACAGTTTACAAAGGAGTGAGGGGTAAGTTACAGGAATAAAAAGGAAATATTACGGGAATAAAACACAGACACAATTTAAATGGGGGGAGGAAATTTTACGGGAATAAAACACAGCTACAGTTTACAAAGGAGTGCGGGGAAAGTTACGGGAATAGAACGGAAATATTACGGCAATAAAACACAAACACAATTTAAATAGTGGGGAGGAAATGTTACGGACAAAAGCACAGATACAGTTTACAAAGGAGTGAGGGGAATGTTAGGGGACTAAAATGGAAATATAACGGGAATAAAACACAAACACAATTTAAATAGGGGGGAGGAAAAGTTATGGAAATAAAACACAGATACAGTTTACAAACGAGTGAGGAGAAAGTTACCGGGAATAGAAAATACCCAAAATTTATAAAGGAGAGAGAAGAACATTATCTGAATAAAACACAGATACTATTTTTTAAAACGTGAGGGAAATATTACGGGAATAAAACTCAGACACAATTTGAATGGGGGGAGGAAATTTTACGGGAATAAAACACAGATACAGTTTACAAAGGAGTGAGGGGAAAGTTACGGGAATAAAAAGGAAATATTACGGGAATAAAACACAAACACAATTTAAATAGGGGGGAGGAAATGTTACGGGAATAAAACACAGATACAGTTTACAAAGGAGTGAGGGGAAAGTTAGGGGTATAAAACGGAAATATTACGGGAATAAATCACAGACACAATTTAAATAGGGGGAGGAAATGTTACGGGAATATAACACAGATACAGTTTACAAAGGAGTGAGGAGAAAGTTAGGGGACTAAAATGGAAATATAACGGGAATAAAACACAAACACAATTTAAATAGGGGGGAGGAAATGTTACGGGAATAAAACACAGATACTGTTTACAAAGGAGTGAGGAGAAAGTAACCGGGAATAGAAAATACCCAAAATTTATAAAGGAGCGAGTAGAACATTATCTGAATAAAACACATATACTATTTATTAAAACGTGAGGGAAATATTACGGGAATAAAACTCAGACATCATTTGAATGGGGAGAGGAAATTTTACGGGAAAAAAACACAGATACAGTTTACAAAGGAGTGAGGGGAAAGTTACGGGAATAAAAAAAAATATTACGGGAATAAAACCCAAACACAATTTAAATAGGGGGGAGGAAATGCTACGGGAATAAAACACAGATACAGTTTACAAAGGAGTGAGGGGAAAGTTACGGGAATAGAAAATACCCAAAATTTATAAAGGATCGAGTAGAACATTATCTGAATAAAACACAGATACTATTTATTAAAACGTGAGGGAAATATTACGGGAATAAAACTCAGACACAATTTAAATAGGGGGGAGGAAATGTTACGGGAATAAAACACAGATACAGTTTACAAAGGAGTGAGGGGAAAGTTACGGGAATAAAAATGAAATATTACGGGAATAAAACACAGACACAATTTCAACAGGGGGGAGGAAATGTTGCGGAATAAAACACAGATACAGTTTACAAAGTAGTGAGTGGAAAGTTAAGGGAATAAAACGGAAAAATTACGGGAATAAAACACAGTCGCAATTTAAAAAGGAGGAGGAAATGTTACGGGAATAAAACACAGATACAGTTTACAAAGGAGTGAGGGTAAAGTTACGGGAATAAAACGGAATTATTACGGGAATAAAACACAGACACAATTTAAATAGGGGGGAGCAACTGTTACGGGAATAAAACACAGATACAGTTTACAAAGGAGTGAGGGGAAACTTACGGGAATAGAAAATACCCAAAATTTCTAAAGGAGCGAGTAGAACATTATCTGAATAAAACACAGATACTATTTATTAAAAGGCGAGGGAAATATTACGGGAATAAAACTCAGACACAATTTAAATAGGGGGGTGGAAATGTTATGGGAATAAAACACATATACAGTTTACAAAGGAGTGATGGGAAAGTTACGGGAATAAAAAGGAAATATTACGGGAATAAAACACAGACACAATTTAAACAGGGGGGATGAAATGTTGCGGAATACAACACAGATACAGTTTACAAAGGAGTGAGGGGAAAGTTACGGGAATAAAAAGGAAATATTACGGAAATAAAACACAGTCACAATTTAAATAGGGGGAGGAAATGTTACGGGAATAAAACACAGATACAGTTTAAAAATGAGTGAGGGTAAAGTTACGGGAATAAAACGGAATTATTACGGGAATAAAACACAGACACAATTTAAATAGGGTGAGCACAATTTAAATAGGGGGAGCAACTGTTACGGGAATAAAACACAGATACAGTTTACAAAGGAGTGAGGGGAGAGTTACGGGAATAGAAAATACCAAAATTTATAAAGGAGCGAGTAGAACATTATCTGAATAAAACACAGATACTATTTATTAAAACGTGAGGGAAATATTACGGGAATAAAACTCAGACACAATTTAAATAGGGGGGTGGAAATGTTACGAGAATAAAACACTGATACAGTTTACAAAGGAGTGAGGGCAAAGTTACGGGAAAAAAAGGAAATATTACGGGAATAAAACACAGACACAATCTAAATAGGGGGAGGAAAGGTTACGGGAATAAAAAACAGATACAGTTTACAAACGAGTGAGGGGAAAGTTAGGGGAATAAAACGGAAATATTACGGGAATAAAACACAGACACAATTTAAATAGGGGGAGGAAATGTTACGGGAATAAAACACAGATACAGTTAACAAAGGAGTGAGGGGTAAGTTACGGGAATAAAAAGGAAATATTACGGGAATAAAACACAGACACAATTTATAAAGGGGGGAGGAAATGTTACGGGGATAAAACACAGATACAGTTTACAAAGGAATGAGGGGAAAGTTACAGGAATAAAAATTACCCAAAATTTATAAAGGCTTGAGGGAAATATTACCGGAATAAACCACAGACACAATTTATAAAGGAAAATGGAAAAGTTACGCGAATAAAACACACATACAATTTATAAAAAGAAAGGATAACTTTAGAGGAATAAAACGCAGACACAATTTAAAAAGGGCGGAGGAAATGTTACGGACATAAAACACAGATACAGTTTACAAAGGAGTTACGGGAAAGTTACGGGAATAAAAAGGAAATATTACGGGAATAAAACACTGACATAATTTAAATAGGGGGAGGAAATGTAACGGGAATAAAACACAGATACATTTTTCAAAGGAGTGTGGAGAAAGTTAGGGGAATAAAAAGGAAATATTACGGGAATAAAACACAGACACAATTTAAACAGGGGGGTGGAAACGTTACTGGAATAAAACAAATACAGTTTACAAAGGAGTGAGGGGAATGTTACGGGAATAGAAAACACCCAAAATTTATAAAGGAGCGTGTAGAACATTATCGGAATAAAACACAGATACTATTTATTAAAACGTGAGGGAAATATTACGGGAATAAAACTCAGACACAATTTAAATAGGGGGGAGGAAATGTTACGTGAATAAAACACAGATACAGTTTACAAAGGAGTGAGGGGAAAGTTACGGGAATAAAAAAGAAAAATTAAGGGAATAAAACACAGACACAATTTAAACATGGCGGAGGAAATGTTGCGGAATAAAACACAGATACAGTTTACAAAGGAGTAAGTGGAAAGTTAGGGGAATAAAACGGAAATATTACGGGAATAAAACACAGACACAATTTAAACAGGGGGGTGGAAATGTTACGGGAATAAAACAGATACAGTTTACAAAGGAGTGAGGGGAATGTTACGGGAATAGAAAATACCCAAAATTTATAAAGGAGCATGTAGAACATTATCTGAATAAAACACAGATACTATTTATTAAAACGTGAGGGAAATATTACGGGAATAAAAGTCAGACACAATTTAAATAGGGGGGAGGAAATGTTACGAGAATAAAACACTGATACAGTTTACAAAGGAGTGAGGGGTAAGTTACAGGAATAAAAAGGAAATATTACGGGAATAAAACACAGACACAATTTAAATAGGGGGAGGAAATTTTACGGGAATAAAACACAGCTACAGTTTACAAAGGAGTGTGGGGAAAGTTTCGGGAATAGAAAGGAAATATTACGGCAATAAAACACAAACACAATTTAAATAGTGGGGAGGAAATGTTACGGACAAAAGCACAGATACAGTTTACAAAGGAGTGAGGGGAATGTTAGGGGACGAAAATGGAAATATAACGGGAATAAAACACAAACACAATTTAAATAGTGGGGAGGAAAAGTTATGGAAATAAAACACAGATACAGTTTACAAAGGAGTGAGGAGAATGTTACCGGGAATAGAAATTTTATAAAGGAGAGAGAAGAAAATTATCTGAATAAAACACAGATACTATTTATTAAAACGTGAGGGAAATATTACGGGAATAAAACTCAGACACAATTTGAATGGGGGGACGAAATTTTACGGGAATAAAACACAGATACAGTTTACAAAGGAGTGAGGGGAAAGTTACGGGAATAAAAAGGAAATATTACGGGAATAAAACACAAACACAATTTAAATAGGGGGTAGGAAATGTTACGGGAATAAAACACAGATACAGTTTACAAAGGAGTGAGGGGAAAGTTAGGGGTATAAAACGGAAATATTACGGGAATAAATCACAGACACAATTTAAATAGGGGGAGGAAATGTTACGGGAATAAAACACAGATACAGTTTACAAAGGAGTGAGGGGAAAGTTACGGGAATAGAAAATACCCAAAATTTATAAAGGATCGAGTAGAACATTATCTGAATAAAACACAGATACTATTTATTAAAACGTGAGGGAAATATTACGGGAATAAAACTCAGACACAATTTAAATAGGGGGGAGGAAATGTTACGGGAATAAAACACAGATACAGTTTACAAAGGAGTGAGGGGAAAGTTACGGGAATAAAAATGAAATATTACGGGAATAAAACACAGACACAATTTCAACAGGGGGGAGGAAATGTTGCGGAATAAAACACAGATACAGTTTACAAAGGAGTGAGTGGAAAGTTAAGGGAATAAAACGGAAATATTACGGGAATAAAACACAGATACAGTTTACAAAGGAGTGAGGGGAAAGTTACGGGAATAAAAAAAAATATTACGGGAATAAAACCCAAACACAATTTAAATAGGGGGGAGGAAATGCTACGGGAATAAAACACAGATACAGTTTACAAAGGAGTGAGGGGAAAGTTACGGGAATAGAAAATACCCAAAATTTATAAAGGATCGAGTAGAACATTATCTGAATAAAACACAGATACTATTTATTAAAACGTGAGGGAAATATTACGGGAATAAAACTCAGACACAATTTAAATAGGGGGGAGGAAATGTTACGGGAATAAAACACAGATACAGTTTACAAAGGAGTGAGGGGAAAGTTACGGGAATAAAAATGAAATATTACGGGAATAAAACACAGACACAATTTCAACAGGGGGGAGGAAATGTTGCGGAATAAAACACAGATACAGTTTACAAAGTAGTGAGTGGAAAGTTAAGGGAATAAAACGGAAAAATTACGGGAATAAAACACAGTCGCAATTTAAAAAGGAGGAGGAAATGTTACGGGAATAAAACACAGATACAGTTTACAAAGGAGTGAGGGTAAAGTTACGGGAATAAAACGGAATTATTACGGGAATAAAACACAGACACAATTTAAATAGGGGGGAGCAACTGTTACGGGAATAAAACACAGATACAGTTTACAAAGGAGTGAGGGGAAACTTACGGGAATAGAAAATACCCAAAATTTCTAAAGGAGCGAGTAGAACATTATCTGAATAAAACACAGATACTATTTATTAAAAGGCGAGGGAAATATTACGGGAATAAAACTCAGACACAATTTAAATAGGGGGGTGGAAATGTTATGGGAATAAAACACATATACAGTTTACAAAGGAGTGATGGGAAAGTTACGGGAATAAAAAGGAAATATTACGGGAATAAAACACAGACACAATTTAAACAGGGGGGATGAAATGTTGCGGAATACAACACAGATACAGTTTACAAAGGAGTGAGGGGAAAGTTACGGGAATAAAAAGGAAATATTACGGAAATAAAACACAGTCACAATTTAAATAGGGGGAGGAAATGTTACGGGAATAAAACACAGATACAGTTTAAAAATGAGTGAGGGTAAAGTTACGGGAATAAAACGGAATTATTACGGGAATAAAACACAGACACAATTTAAATAGGGTGAGCACAATTTAAATAGGGGGAGCAACTGTTACGGGAATAAAACACAGATACAGTTTACAAAGGAGTGAGGGGAGAGTTACGGGAATAGAAAATACCAAAATTTATAAAGGAGCGAGTAGAACATTATCTGAATAAAACACAGATACTATTTATTAAAACGTGAGGGAAATATTACGGGAATAAAACTCAGACACAATTTAAATAGGGGGGTGGAAATGTTACGAGAATAAAACACTGATACAGTTTACAAAGGAGTGAGGGCAAAGTTACGGGAAAAAAAGGAAATATTACGGGAATAAAACACAGACACAATCTAAATAGGGGAGGAAAGGTTACGGGAATAAAAAACAGATACAGTTTACAAACGAGTGAGGGGAAAGTTAGGGGAATAAAACGGAAATATTACGGGAATAAAACACAGACACAATTTAAATAGGGGGAGGAAATGTTACGGGAATAAAACACAGATACAGTTAACAAAGGAGTGAGGGGTAAGTTACGGGAATAAAAAGGAAATATTACGGGAATAAAACACAGACACAATTTATAAAGGGGGGAGGAAATGTTACGGGGATAAAACACAGATACAGTTTACAAAGGAATGAGGGGAAAGTTACAGGAATAAAAATTACCCAAAATTTATAAAGGCTTGAGGGAAATATTACCGGAATAAACCACAGACACAATTTATAAAGGAAAATGGAAAAGTTACGCGAATAAAACACACATACAATTTATAAAAAGAAAGGATAACTTTAGAGGAATAAAACGCAGACACAATTTAAAAAGGGCGGAGGAAATGTTACGGACATAAAACACAGATACAGTTTACAAAGGAGTTACGGGAAAGTTACGGGAATAAAAAGGAAATATTACGGGAATAAAACACTGACATAATTTAAATAGGGGGAGGAAATGTAACGGGAATAAAACACAGATACATTTTTCAAAGGAGTGTGGAGAAAGTTAGGGGAATAAAAAGGAAATATTACGGGAATAAAACACAGACACAATTTAAACAGGGGGGTGGAAACGTTACTGGAATAAAACAAATACAGTTTACAAAGGAGTGAGGGGAATGTTACGGGAATAGAAAACACCCAAAATTTATAAAGGAGCGTGTAGAACATTATCGGAATAAAACACAGATACTATTTATTAAAACGTGAGGGAAATATTACGGGAATAAAACTCAGACACAATTTAAATAGGGGGGAGGAAATGTTACGTGAATAAAACACAGATACAGTTTACAAAGGAGTGAGGGGAAAGTTACGGGAATAAAAAAGAAAAATTAAGGGAATAAAACACAGACACAATTTAAACATGGCGGAGGAAATGTTGCGGAATAAAACACAGATACAGTTTACAAAGGAGTAAGTGGAAAGTTAGGGGAATAAAACGGAAATATTACGGGAATAAAACACAGACACAATTTAAACAGGGGGGTGGAAATGTTACGGGAATAAAACAGATACAGTTTACAAAGGAGTGAGGGGAATGTTACGGGAATAGAAAATACCCAAAATTTATAAAGGAGCATGTAGAACATTATCTGAATAAAACACAGATACTATTTATTAAAACGTGAGGGAAATATTACGGGAATAAAAGTCAGACACAATTTAAATAGGGGGGAGGAAATGTTACGAGAATAAAACACTGATACAGTTTACAAAGGAGTGAGGGGTAAGTTACAGGAATAAAAAGGAAATATTACGGGAATAAAACACAGACACAATTTAAATAGGGGGAGGAAATTTTACGGGAATAAAACACAGCTACAGTTTACAAAGGAGTGTGGGGAAAGTTACGGGAATAGAAAGGAAATATTACGGCAATAAAACACAAACACAATTTAAATAGTGGGGAGGAAATGTTACGGACAAAAGCACAGATACAGTTTACAAAGGAGTGAGGGGAATGTTAGGGGACGAAAATGGAAATATAACGGGAATAAAACACAAACACAATTTAAATAGTGGGGAGGAAAAGTTATGGAAATAAAACACAGATACAGTTTACAAAGGAGTGAGGAGAATGTTACCGGGAATAGAAATTTTATAAAGGAGAGAGAAGAAAATTATCTGAATAAAACACAGATACTATTTATTAAAACGTGAGGGAAATATTACGGGAATAAAACTCAGACACAATTTGAATGGGGGGACGAAATTTTACGGGAATAAAACACAGATACAGTTTACAAAGGAGTGAGGGGAAAGTTACGGGAATAAAAAGGAAATATTACGGGAATAAAACACAAACACAATTTAAATAGGGGGTAGGAAATGTTACGGGAATAAAACACAGATACAGTTTACAAAGGAGTGAGGGGAAAGTTAGGGGTATAAAACGGAAATATTACGGGAATAAATCACAGACACAATTTAAATAGGGGGAGGAAATGTTACGGGAATAAAACACAGATACAGTTTACAAAGGAGTGAGGGGAAAGTTAGGGGTATAAAACGGAAATATTACGGGAATAAATCACAGACACAATTTAAATAGGGGGAGGAAATGTTACGGGAATAAAACACAGATACAGTTTACAAAGGAGTGAGGAGAAAGTTAGGGGACTAAAATGGAAATATAACGGGAATAAAACACAAACACAATTTAAATAGGGGGGAGGAAATGTTACGGGAATATAACACAGATACAGTTTACAAAGGAGTGAGGAGAAAGTTACCGGGAATAGAAAATACCCAAAATTTATAAAGGAGCGAGTAGAACATTATCTGAATAAAACACAGATACTATTTATTAAAACGTGAGGGATATATTACGGGAATAAAACTCAGACACAATTTGAATGGGGGGAGGAAATTTTACGGGAAAAAAACCACAGATACAGTTTACAAAGGAGTGAGGGGAAAGTTACGGGAATAAAAAGGAAATATTACGGGAATAAAACACAGACATAATTTAAATAGGGGGAGGAAATGTAACGGGAATAAAACACAGATACATTTTTCAAAGGAGTGTGGAGAAAGTTAGGGGAATAAAAAGGAAATATTACGGGAATAAAACACAGACACAATTTAAACAGGGTGGTGGAAACGTTACTGGAATAAAACAAATACAGTTTACAAAGGAGTGAGGGGAATGTTACGGGAATAGAAAACACCCAAAATTTATAAAGGAGCGTGTAGAACATTATCGGAATAAAACACAGATACTATTTATTAAAACGTGAGGGAAATATTACGGGAATAAAACTCAGACACAATTTAAATAGGGGGGAGGAAATGTTACGTGAATAAAACACAGATACAATTTACAAAGGAGTGAGGGGAAAGTTACGGGAATAAAAAAGAAATATTACGGGAATAAAACACAGACACAATTTAAACATGGCGGAGGAAATGTTGCGGAATAAAACACAGATACAGTTTACAAAGGAGTAAGTGGAAAGTTAGGGGAATAAAACGGAAATATTACGGGAATAAAACACAGACACAATTTAAACAGGGGGGTGGAAATGTTACGGGAATAAAACAGATACAGTTTACAAAGGAGTGAGGGGAATGTTACGGGAATAGAAAATACCCAAAATTTATAAAGGAGCATGTAGAACATTATCTGAATATAACACAGATACTATTTATTAAAACGTGAGGGAAATATTACGGGAATAAAAGTCAGACACAATTTAAATAGGGGGGAGGAAATGTTACGAGAATAAAACACTGATACAGTTTACAAAGGAGTGAGGGGTAAGTTACAGGAATAAAAAGGGAATATTACGGGAATAAAACACAGACACAATTTAAATAGGGGGAGGAAATTTTACGGGAATAAAACACAGCTACAGTTTACAAAGGAGTGCGGGGAAAGTTACGGCAATAGAAAGGAAATATTACGGCAATAAAACACAAACACAATTTAAATAGTGGGGAGGAAATGTTACGGACAAAAGCACAGATACAGTTTACAAAGGAGTGAGGGGAATGTTAGGGGACTAAAATGGATATATAACGGGAATAAAACACAAACACAATTTAAATAGGGGGGAGGAAAAGTTATGGAAATAAAACACAGATACAGTTTACAAAGGAGTGAGGAGAAAGTTACCGGGAATAGAAAACACCCAAAATTTATAAAGGAGAGAGAAGAACATTATCTGAATAAAACACAGATACTATTTATTAAAACGTGAGGGAAATATTACGGGAATAAAACTCAGACACAATTTGAATGGGGGGAGGAAATTTTACGGGAATAAAACACAGATACAGTTTACAAAGGAGTGAGGGGAAAGTTACGGGAATAAAAAGGAAATATTACGGGAATAAAACACAAACACAATTTAAATAGGGGGGAGGAAATGTTACGGGAATAAAACACAGATACAGTTTACAAAGGAGTGAGGGGAAAGTTACGGGAATAGAAAATACCCAAAATTTATAAAGGATCGAGTAGAACATTATCTGAATAAAACACAGATACTATTTATTAAAACGTGAGGGAAATATTACGGGAATAAAACTCAGACACAATTTAAATAGGGGGGAGGAAATGTTACGGGAATAAAACACAGATACAGTTTACAAAGGAGTGAGGGGAAAGTTACGGGAATAAAAAGGAAATATTACGGGAATAAAACACAGACACAATTTAAACAGGGGGGAGGAAATGTTGCGGAATAAAACACAGATACAGTTTACAAAGGAGTGAGTGGAAAGTTAAGGGAATAAAACGGAAATATTACGGGAATAAAACACAGTCGCAATTTAAAAAGGAGGAGGAAATGTTACGGGAATAAAACACAGATACAGTTTACAAAGGATTGAGGGTAAAGTTACGGGAATAAAACGGAATTATTACGGGAATAAAACACAGACACAATTTAAATAGGGGGGAGCAACTGTTACGGGAATAAAACACAGATACAGTTTACAAAGGAGTGAGGGGAAACTTACGGGAATAGAAAATACCCAAAATTTCTAAAGGAGCGAGTAGAACATTATCTGAATAAAACACAGATACTATTTATTAAAACGCGAGGGAAATATTACGGGAATAAAACTCAGACACAATTTAAATAGGGGGGTGGAAATGTTATGGGAATAAAACACATATACAGTTTACAAAGGAGTGATGGGAAAGTTACGGGAATAAAAAGGAAATATTACGGGAATAAAACACAGACACAATTTAAACAGGGGGGATGAAATGTTGCAGAATAAAACACAGATACAGTTTACAAAGGAGTGAGGGTAAAGTTAGGGGAATAAAACGGAATTATTACGGGAATAAAACACAGACACAATTTAAATAGGGTGAGCACAATTTAAATAAGGGGAGCAACTGTTACGGGAATAAAACACAGATACAGTTTACAAAGGAGTGAGGGGAGAGTTACGGGAATAGAAAATACCAAAATTTATAAAGGAGCGAGTAGAACATTATCTGAATAAAACACAGATACTAT
Organism: Narcine bancroftii; assembly: GCF_036971445.1. Classification (NCBI taxonomy): domain Eukaryota; kingdom Metazoa; phylum Chordata; class Chondrichthyes; order Torpediniformes; family Narcinidae; genus Narcine; species Narcine bancroftii. Next base: position 1,724,763 of record NW_027211896.1, read on the forward strand.
TTATTAAAACGTGAGGGAAATATTACGGGAATAAAACTCAGACACAATTTAAATAGGGGGGTGGAAATGTTACGAGAATAAAACACTGATACAGTTTACAAAGGAGTGAGGGCAAAGTTACGGGAAAAAAAGGAAATATTACGGGAATAAAACACAGACACAATCTAAATAGGGGGAGGAAAGGTTACGGGAATAAAAAACAGATACAGTTTACAAACGAGTGAGGGGAAAGTTAGGGGAATAAAACGGAAATATTACGGGAATAAAACACAGACACAATTTAAATAGGGGGAGGAAATGTTACGGGAATAAAACACAGATACAGTTAACAAAGGAGTGAGGGGTAAGTTACGGGAATAAAAAGGAAATATTACGGGAATAAAACACAGTCACAATTTATAATGGGGGGAGGAAATGTTACGGGGATAAAACACAGATACAGTTTACAAAGGAATGAGGGGAAAGTTACAGGAATAAAAATTACCCAAAATTTATAAAGGCTTGAGGGAAATATTACCGGAATACACCACAGACACAATTTATAAAGGAAAATGGAAAAGTTACGCGAATAAAACACACATACAATTTATAAAAAGCAAGGATAAATTTAGAGGAATAAAACGCAGACACAATTTAAAAAGGGCGGAGTAAATGTTACGGACATAAAACACAGATACAGTTTACAAAGGAGTGAGGGGAAAGTTACGGGAATAAAAAGGAAATATTACGGGAATAAAACACAGACACAATTTATAAAGTGGGGAGGAAATGTTATGGGAATAAAACACAGATGCAGTTTACAAAGGAGTGAGGGGAAAGTTACGGGAATAAAAAGGAAATATTACGGGAATAAAACACAGACATAATTTAAATAGGGGGAGGAAATGTAACGGGAATAAAACACAGATACATTTTTCAAAGGAGTGTGGAGAAAGTTAGGGGAATAAAAAGGAAATATTACGGGAATTAAACACAGGCACAATTTAAACAGGGGGGTGGAAATGTTAGTGGAATAAAACAAATACAGTTTACAAAGGAGTGAGGTGAATGTTACGGGAATAGAAAACACCCAAAATTTATAAAGGAGCGTGTAGAACATTATCGGAATAAAACACAGATACTATTTATTAAAACGTGAGGGAAATATTACGGGAATAAAACTCAGACACAATTTAAATAGGGGGGAGGAAATGTTACGTGAATAAAACACAGATACAGTTTACAAAGGAGTGAGGGGAAAGTTACGGGAATAAAAAGGAAATATTACGGGAATAAAACACAGACACAATTTAAACAGGGCGGAGGAAATGTTGCGGAATAAAACACAGATACAGTTTACAAAGGAGTGAGGGGAAAGTTAGGGGTATAAAACGGAAATATAACGGGAATAAAACACAAACACAATTTAAATAGGGGGGAGGAAATGTTACGGGAATAAAACACAGATACAGTTTACAAAGGAGTGAGGGGAAAGTTACGGGAGTAGAAAATACCCAAAATTTATAAAGGAGCGAGTAGAACATTATCTGAATAAAACACAGATACTATTTATTAAAACGTGAGGGAAATATTACGGGAATAAAACTCAGACACAATTTAAATAAGGGGGAGGAAATGTTACGGGAATAAAACACAGATACAGTTTACAAAGGAGTGAGGGGAAAGTTACGGGAATAAAAAGGAAATATTACGGGAATAAAACACAGACACAATTTAAACAGGGGGGATGAAATATTGCGGAATAAAACACAGATACAGTTTACAAAGGAGTGAGGGGAAAGTTACGGGAATAAAAAGGAAATATTACGGAAATAAAACACAGTCACAATTTAAATAGGGGGAGGAAATGTTACGGGAATAAAACACAGATACAGTTTAAAAATGAGTGAGGGTAAAGTTACGGGAATAAAACGGAATTATTACGGGAATAAAACACAGACACAATTTAAATAGGGTGAGCACAATTTAAATAGGGGGAGCAACTGTTACGGGAATAAAACACAGATACAGTTTACAAAGGAGTGAGGGGAGAGTTACGGGAATAGAAAATACCCAAAATTTATAAAGGAGCGAGTAGAACATTATCTGAATAAAACACAGATACTATTTCTTAAAACGTGAGGGAAATATTACGGGAATAAAACTCAGACACAATTTAAATAGGGGGGTGGAAATGTTACGAGAATAAAACACTGATACAGTTTACAAAGGAGTGAGGGGAAAGTTACGGGAAAAAAAGGAAATATTACGGGAATAAAACACAGACACAATCTAAATAGGGGGAGGAAAGTTTACGGGAATAAAACACAGATACAGTTTACAAACGAGTGAGGGGAAAGTTAGGGGAATAAAACGGAAATATTACGGGAATAAAACACAGACACAATTTAAATAGGGGGAGGAAATGTTACGGGAATAAAACACAGATACAGTTAACAAAGGAGTGAGGGGTAAGTTACGGGAATAAAAAGGAAATATTACGTGAATAAAACACAGACACAATTTATAATGGGGGGAGTAAATGTTAGGGGGATAAAACACAGATACAGTTTACAAAGGAATGAGGGGAAAGTTACAGGAATAAAAATTACCCAAAATTTATAAAGGCTTGAGGGAAATATTACCGGAATAAAGCACAGACACAATTTATAAAGGAAAATGGAAAAGTTACGCGAATAAAACACACATACAATTTATAAAAAGCAAGGATAAATTTAGAGGAATAAAACGCAGACACAATTTAAAAAGGGCGGAGTAAATGTTACGGACATAAAACACAGATACAGTTTACAAAGGAGTGAGGGGAAAGTTACGGGAATAAAAAGGAAATATTACGGGAATAAAACACAGACACAATTTATAAAGTGGGGATGAAATGTTATGGGAATAAAACACAGATGCAGTTTACAAAGGAGTGAGGGGAAAGTTTCGGGAATAAAAAGGAAATATTACGGGAATAAAACACAGACATAATTTAAATAGGGGGAGGAAATGTAACGGGAATAAAACACAGATACATTTTTCAAAGGAGTGTGGAGAAAGTTAGGGGAATAAAAAGGAAATATTACGGGAATTAAACACAGGCACAATTTAAACAGGGGGGTGGAAATGTTAGTGGAATAAAACAAATACAGTTTACAAAGGAGTGAGGTGAATGTTACGGGAATAGAAAACACCCAAAATTTATAAAGGAGAGTGTAGAACATTATCGGAATTAAACACAGATACTATTTATTAAAACGTGAGGGAAATATTACGGGAATAAAACTCAGACACAATTTAAATAGGGGGGAGGAAATGTTACGTGAATAAAACACAGATACAGTTTACAAAGGAGTGAGGGGAAAGTTACGGGAATAAAAAGGAAATATTACGGGAATAAAACACAGACACAATTTAAACAGGGCGGAGGAAATGTTGCGGAATAAAACACAGATACAGTTTACAAAGGAGTGAGGGGAAAGTTAGGGGTATAAAACGGAAATATAACGGGAATAAAACACAAACACAATTTAAATAGGGGGGAGGAAATGTTACGGGAATAAAACACAGATACAGTTTACAAAGGAGTGAGGGGAAAGTTACGGGAATAGAAAATACCCAGAATTTATAAAGGAGCGAGTAGAACAATATCTGAATAAAACACAGATACTATTTATAAAGGCGTGAGGGAAATATTACGGGAATAAAACACAGACACAATTTATAAGTAGAGAGGATAACTTTACAGAAATAAAACACAGACACAATTTAAATAAGGGTGAGGAAATGTTACTTGAATAACCACAGATACAATTTACAAAGGAGTGAGGGGAAAGTTTCTGGAATAAAATAATACCCAAAATTTATAAAGGAGAGATCAGAACATTAGGTGAATAAAACACAGATACAATCTATAAAGTCCTGAGGGAAATATTACGGGAATAAACCTCAGACACAATTTAAATAGGGGGGAGGTAACGTTACGGACATTAGGGTTAGGGTTAGACACAATTTAAAAGGAGAAAGGATAACTTTACAGAAATAAAACACAGGCACAATTTAAATAGGGGTGAGGAAATGTTACCTGAATAAAACACAGATACAGTTTACAAAGGAGTGAGGAGAATGTAACGGGAATAAAAAGGAAATATTACGGGAATAAAACGCAGGCACAATTTATAAAGAGGAGAGGGAAAGTTACGGAAATAAAACACATACACAATATATAAAGACATGAGGGAAATATTACGGGAATAAAACACAAACACAATTTAAATAGGGGGGAGGAAATGTTACGGGAATAAAACACAGATACAGTTTACAAAAGAGTGAGGGGAAAGTTAGGGGAATAAAAAGGAAATATTACGGGAATAAAACACAGACACAATTTATAAGGAGAATGGATAACTTTACAGAAATAAAACACAGACACAATTTATATAAGGGTGAGTAAATACTACCTGAATAAACACAGATGCAGTTTAAAAAGGAGTGAGGGGAAAGTTACGGGATTAAAAAGGAAATATTACGGGAATAAAACACAAACACAATTTAAATATTGGGGAGGAAATGTTACGGACATAAACCACAGATACAGTTTACAAAGGAGTGAGGGGAAAGTTAGGGGAATAAAAAGGAAATATTACGGGAATAAAACACAGACAATTTAAATAGGGGGAGGAAATGTTACGGGAATAAAACACAGATACAGTTTACAACGGAATGAGGGGAAATTTACGGGTATAAAAAGGAAATATTACGGGTATAAAACACAAACACAATTTAAATAGTGGTGAGGAAATGTTACGGACATAAAACACAGATACAGTTTACAAAGGAGTGAGGGGAAAGTTACGGGAATAAAAAGGAAATAATACGGGAATAATACACCAGACACAATTTAAACAGGGGGGAGGAAATGTTACGGGAATAAAACACAGATAAAGTTTACAAAGGAGTGAGGGGAAAGTTACGGGAATAGAAAATACCCAGAATTTATAAAGGAGCGAGTAGAACAATATCTGAATAAAACACAGATACTATTTATAAAGGCGTGAGGGAAATATTACGGGAATAAAACACAGACACAATTTATAAGAAGAGAGGATAACTTTACAGAAATAAAACACAGACACAATTTAAATAAGGGTGAGGAAATGTTACCTGAATAAACACAGATACTATTTACAAAGGAGTGAGTGGAAAGTTACGGGATTAAAAAGGAAATATTACGGGAATAAAACAGAGATACAGTTTACAATGGAGTGAGGGGAAAGTTACGGCAATAAAAAGGAAATATTACGGGAATAAAACACAAACACAGTTTAAATAGTGGGGCGCAAATGTTACGGACATAAAACACAGGTATAATTTACAAAGGAATGAGCAGAAAGTTACTGGAATAAAAAGGAAACATTACGGGAATAAAACACTGACACAATTTATAAAAGGGGGAGGAAATGTTACAGGAATAAAACACAGATGCAGTTTACAAAGGAGAGAGGGCAAAGTTACTGGAAGAAAAAAATACCCAAAATTTATAAAGGAGAGAGCAGAACATTATGTGAAAAAAACAAAGATACAAACTATAAGGGCGTGAGGAAACTATTACGGGAATAAAACTCAGACACTATTTAAATAGGGGGGAGGAAACGTTACGTGAATAAAACACAGATGTAGTTTACAACGGAGTGAGAGAAAAGTTACGGGGATAAAAAGTAAATATTACGGGAATAAAGCACAAACACAATTTAAATAAGGGGGAGGAAATGTTACGGCAATAAAACACAGATACAGTTTACAAAGGAGTGAGCGGAATGTTAGGGGAATAAAAAGAAAATATTACAGGAATAAAACACAAACACAATTTAAATAGGGGGGAGGAAATGTTACTGGAATAAAACACATGTACAGTTTACAAAGGGGTGTGGGGAAAGTTAGGGGAATAAACAGGAAATATTACGGGAATAAAACACAGACACAATTTAAATAGGGGGAGGAAATGTTTCGGGAATAAAACACAGATACAGTTTACAAAGGAGCGTGGAGAAAGTTACGGGAATAAAAAGGAAATATTACGGGAATAAAACACAAACACAATGTAAATAGGGGGGAGGAAATGTTACAGGAATAAAACACAGATACAGTTTACATAGGAGTGAGGGGAAAGTTACGGGAATAGAAAATACCCAGAATTTATAAAGGAGCGAGTAGAACAATATCTGAATAAAACACAGATACTATTTATAAAGGCGTGAGGGAAATATTACGGGAATAAAACACAGACACAATTTATAAGTAGAGAGGATAACTTTACAGAAATAAAACACAGACACAATTTAAATAAGGGTGAGGAAATGTAACTTGAATAACCACAGATACAATTTACAAAGGAGTGAGGGGAAAGTTTCTGGAATAAAATAATACCCAAAATTTATAAAGGAGAGATCAGAACATTAGGTGAATAAAACACAGATACAATCTATAAAGTCCTGAGGGAAATATTACGGGAATAAACCTCAGACACAATTTAAATAGGGGGGAGGTAACGTTACGGACATTAGGGTTAGGGTTAGACACAATTTAAAAGGAGAAAGGATAACTTTACAGAAATAAAACACAGGCACAATTTAAATAGGGGTGAGGAAATGTTACCTGAATAAAACACAGATACAGTTTACAAAGGAGTGAGGAGAATGTAACGGGAATAAAAAGGAAATATTACGGGAATAAAACGCAGGCACAATTTATAAAGAGGAGAGGGAAAGTTACGGAAATAAAACACATACACAATATATAAAGACATGAGGGAAATATTACGGGAATAAAACACAAACACAATTTAAATAGGGGGGAGGAAATGTTACGGGAATAAAACACAGATACAGTTTACAAAAGAGTGAGGGGAAAGTTAGGGGAATAAAAAGGAAATATTACGGGAATAAAACACAGACACAATTTATAAGGAGAATGGATAACTTTACAGAAATAAAACACAGACACAATTTATATAAGGGTGAGTAAATACTACCTGAATAAACACAGATGCAGTTTAAAAAGGAGTGAGGGGAAAGTTACGGGATTAAAAAGGAAATATTACGGGAATAAAACACAAACACAATTTAAATATTGGGGAGGAAATGTTACGGACATAAACCACAGATACAGTTTACAAAGGAGTGAGGGGAAAGTTAGGGGAATAAAAAGGAAATATTACGGGAATAAAACACAGACAATTTAAATAGGGGGAGGAAATGTTACGGGAATAAAACACAGATACAGTTTACAACGGAATGAGGGGAAATTTACGGGTATAAAAAGGAAATATTACGGGTATAAAACACAAACACAATTTAAATAGTGGTGAGGAAATGTTACGGACATAAAACACAGATACAGTTTACAAAGGAGTGAGGGGAAAGTTACGGGAATAAAAAGGAAATAATACGGGAATAATACACCAGACACAATTTAAACAGGGGGGAGGAAATGTTACGGGAATAAAACACAGATAAAGTTTACAAAGGAGTGAGGGGAAAGTTACGGGAATAGAAAATACCCAGAATTTATAAAGGAGCGAGTAGAACAATATCTGAATAACACACAGATACTATTTATAAAGGCGTGAGGGAAATATTACGGGAATAAAACACAGACACAATTTATAAGAAGAGAGGATAACTTTACAGAAATAAAACACAGACACAATTTAAATAAGGGTGAGGAAATGTTACCTGAATAAACACAGATACTATTTACAAAGGAGTGAGTGGAAAGTTACGGGATTAAAAAGGAAATATTACGGGAATAAAACAGAGATACAGTTTACAATGGAGTGAGGGGAAAGTTACGGCAATAAAAAGGAAATATTACGGGAATAAAACACAAACACAGTTTAAATAGTGGGGCGCAAATGTTACGGACATAAAACACAGGTATAATTTACAAAGGAATGAGCAGAAAGTTACTGGAATAAAAAGGAAACATTACGGGAATAAAACACTGACACAATTTATAAAAGGGGGAGGAAATGTTACAGGAATAAAACACAGATGCAGTTTACAAAGGAGAGAGGGCAAAGTTACTGGAAGAAAAAAATACCCAAAATTTATAAAGGAGAGAGCAGAACATTATGTGAAAAAAACAAAGATACAAACTATAAGGGCGTGAGGAAACTATTACGGGAATAAAACTCAGACACTATTTAAATAGGGGGGAGGAAACGTTACGTGAATAAAACACAGATGTAGTTTACAACGGAGTGAGAGAAAAGTTACGGGGATAAAAAGTAAATATTACGGGAATAAAGCACAAACACAATTTAAATAAGGGGGAGGAAATGTTACGGCAATAAAACACAGATACAGTTTACAAAGGAGTGAGCGGAATGTTAGGGGAATAAAAAGAAAATATTACAGGAATAAAACACAAACACAATTTAAATAGGGGGGAGGAAATGTTACTGGAATAAAACACATGTACAGTTTACAAAGGGGTGTGGGGAAAGTGAGGGGAATAAACAGGAAATATTACGGGAATAAAACACAGACACAATTTAAATAGGGGGAGGAAATGTTTCGGGAATAAAACACAGATACAGTTTACAAAGGAGCGTGGAGAAAGTTACGGGAATAAAAAGGAAATATTACGGGAATAAAACACAAACACAATGTAAATAGGGGGGAGGAAATGTTACAGGAATAAAACACAGATACAGTTTACATAGGAGTGAGGGGAATGTTACGGGAATAGAAAATACCCAAAATTTATAAAGGAGCGAGTAGAACATTACCTGAATAAAACACACATACTATTTATTAAAACGTGAGGGAAATATTACGGGAATAAAATTCAGACACAATTTAAATAGGTGGGAGGAAATGTTACGGGAATAAAACACAGATACAGTTTACAAAGGAGTGAGGGGAAAGTTACGGGAATAAAAAGGAAATATTACGGGAATAAAACACAGACACAATTTATAAGGAGAAAGGATAACTTTACAGAAATAAAACACAAACACAATTTATATAAGGGTGAGGAAATACTACCTGAATAAACACAGATGCAGTTTAAAAAGGAGTGAGGGGAAAGTTACGGGATTAAAAAGGAAATGTTACGGGAATAAAACACAGACACAATTTAAATAGGGGGGAGGAAATTTTAAGGGAATAAAACAGAGATACAGTCTACAATGGAGTGAGGGGAAAGTTACGGCAATAAAAAGGAAAAATTACGGGAATAAAACACAAACACAATTTAAATAGTGCGGAGGAAATGTTACGGACATAAACCACAGATAGAGTTTACAAAGGAGTGAGGGGAAAGTTACAGGAATAGAAATACCCAAAATTTATAAAGGAGCGAGTAGAACATTATCTGAATAGAACACAGATACTATTTATAAAGGCGTGAGGGAAATATTATGGGAAGAAAACACGGACACAATTTATAAGGAGAAAGGATAACTTTACAGAAATAAAACACAGACACAATTTATATAAGGGTGAGGAAATATTACCTGACTAAACACAGATGCAGTTTACAAGGGAGTGAGGGGAAAGTTACGGGATTAAAAAGGAAATATTACGGGAATAAAACACAAACACAATTTAAATAGGGGGGAGGAAATGTTACGGGAATAAAACACAGATACAGTTTACAAAAGAGTGAGGGGAAAGTTAGGGCAATAAAAGGGAAATATTACGGGAATAAAACACAGACAATTTAAATAGGGGGAGGAAATGTTACGGGAATAAAACACAGATACAGTTTACAACGGTATGAGGGAAAATTTACGGGGATAAAAAGGAAATATTACGGGAATAAAACACAAACACAATTTAAATAGTGGGGAGGAAATGTTACGGACATAAAACACAGATACAGTTTACAAAGGAGTGAGGGGAAAGTTACGGGAATAATAAGGAAATATTACGGGAATAATACACCAGACACAATTTAAACAGGGGGGAGGAAATGTTACGGGAATAAAACACAGATAAAGTTTACAAAGGAGTGAGGGGAAAGTTACGGGAATAGAAAATACCCAGAATTTATAAAGGAACGAGTAGAACAATATCTGAATAAAACACAGATACTATTTATAAAGGCGTGAGGGAAATATTACGGGAATAAAACACAGACACAATTTATAAGAAGAGAGGATAACTTTACAGAAATAAAACACAGACACAATTTAAATAAGGGTGAGGAAATGTTACTTGAATAAACACAGATACAATTTACAAAGGAGTGAGGGGAAAGTTTCTGGAATAAAATAATACCCAAAATTTATAAAGGAGAGATCAGAACATTAGGTGAATAAAACACAGATAAAATCTATAAAGTCCTGAGCGAAATATTACGGGAATAAACCTCAGACACAATTTAAATAGGGGGGGGGTAACGTTACGGACATTAGGGTTAGGGTTAGACACAATTTAAAAGGAGAAAGGATAACTTTACAGAAATAAAACACAGGCACAATTTAAATAGGGGTGAGGAAATGTTACCTGAATAAAACACAGATACAGTTTACAAAGGAGTGAGGAGAATGTAACGGGAATAAAAAGGAAATATTACGGGAATAAAACGCAGGCACAATTTATAAAGAGGAGAGGGAAAGTTACGGAAATAAAACACATACACAATATATAAAGACATGAGGGAAATATTACGGGAATAAAACACAGACACAATTTATAAGAAGAGAGGATAACTTTACAGAAATAAAACACAGACACAATTTATATAAGGGTGAGGAAATACTACCTGAATAAACACAGATGCAGTTTAAAAAGGAGTGAGGGGAAAGTTACGGGATTAAAAAGGAAATATTACGGGAATAAAACACAGACACAATTTAAATAGGGGGGAGGAAATTTTAAGGGAATAAAACAGAGATACAGTCTACAATGGAGTGAGGGGAACGTTACGGCAATAAAAAGGAAAAATTACGGGAATAAAACACAAACACAATTTAAATAGTGGGGAGGAAATGTTACGGACATAAACCACAGATACAGTTTACAAAGGAGTGAGGGGAAAGTTACAGGAATAGAAAATACCCAAAATTTATAAAGGAGCGAGTAGAACATTATCTGAATAGAACACAGATACTATTTATAAAGGTGTGAAGGAAATATTATGGGAAGAAAACACGGACACAATTTATAAGGAGAAAGGATAACTTTACAGAAATAAAACACAGACACAACTTATATAAGGGTGAGGAAATATTACCTGACTAAACACAGATGCAGTTTAAAAAGGAGTGAGGGGAAAGTTACGGGATTAAAAAGGAAATATTACGGGAATAAAACACAAACACAATTTAAATATTGGGGGGGAAATGTTACGGACTTAAACCACAGATACAGTTTACAAAGGAGTGAGGGGAAAGTTAGGGGAATAAAAAGGAAATATTACGGGAATAAAACACAGACAATTTAAATAGGGGGAGGAAATGTTACAGGAATAAAACACAGATACAGTTTACATAGGAGTGAGGGGAATGTTACGGGAATAGAAAATACCCAAAATTTATAAAGGAGCGAGTAGAACATTACCCGAATAAAACACACATACTATTTATTAAAACGTGAGGGAAATATTACGGGAATAAAATTCAGACACAATTTAAATAGGTGGGAGGAAATGTTACGGGAATAAAACACAGATACAGTTTACAAAGGAGTGAGGGGAAAGTTACGGGAATAAAAAGGAAATATTACGGGAATAAAACACAGACACAGTTTATAAGGAGAAAGGATAACTTTACAGAAATAAAACACAGACACAATTTATATAAGGGTGAGGAAATACTACCTGAATAAACACAGATGCAGTTTAAAAAGGAGTGAGGGGAAAGTTACGGGATTAAAAAGGAAATGTTACGGGAATAAAGCACAGACACAATTTAAATAGGGGGGAGGAAATTTTAAGGGAATAAAACAGAGATACAGTCTACAATGGAGTGAGGGGAAAGTTACGGCAATAAAAATGAAAAATTACCGGAATAAAACACAAACATAATTTAAATAGTGGGGAGGAAATGTTACGGACAAAAACCACAGATACAGTTTATAAAGGAGTGAGGGGAAAGTTACAGGAATAGAAAATACCCAAAATTTATAAAGGAGCGAGTAGAACATTATCTGAATAGAACACAGATACTATTTATAAAGGCGTGAGGGAAATATTATGGGAAGAAAACACAGACACAATTTATAAGGAGAAAGGATAACTTTACAGAAATAAAACACAGACACAATTTATATAAGGGTGAGTAAATACTACCTGAATAAACACAGATGCAGTTTAAAAAGGAGTGAGGGGAAAGTTACGGGATTAAAAAGGAAATATTACGGGAATAAAACACAAACACAATTTAAATATTGGGGAGGAAATGTTACGGACATAAACCACAGATACAGTTTACAAAGGAGTGAGGGGAAAGTTAGGAGAATAAAAAGGAAATATTACGGGAATAAAACACAGACAATTTAAATAGGGGGAGGAAATGTTACGGGAATAAAACACAGATACAGTTTACAACGGAATGAGGGGAAATTTACGGGTATAAAAAGGAAATATTACGGGAATAAAACACAAACACAATTTAAATAGTGGGGAGGAAATGTTACGGACATAAAACACAGATACAGTTTACAAAGGAGTGAGGGGAAAGTTACGGGAATAAAAAGGAAATATTACGGGAATAATACACCAGACACAATTTAAACAGGGGGGAGGAAATGTTACGGGAATAAAACACAGATAAAGTTTACAAAGGAGTGAGGGGAAAGTTACGGGAATAGAAAATACCCAGAATTTATAAAGAAGCGAGTAGAACAATATCTGAATAAAACACAGATACTATTTATAAAGGCGTGAGGGAAATATTACGGGAATAAAACACAGACACAATTTATAAGAAGAGAGGATAACTTTACAGAAATAAAACACAGACACAATTTAAATAAGGGTGAGGAAATGTTACCTGAATAAACACAGATACTATTTACAAAGGAGTGAGTGGAAAGTTACGGGATTAAAAAGGAAATATTACGGGAATAAAACAGAGATACAGTTTACAATGGACTGAGCGGAAAGTTACGGCAATAAAAAGGAAATATTACGGGAATAAAACACAAACACAATTTAAATAGTGGGGCGCAAATGTTACGGACATAAAACACAGGTATAATTTACAAAGGAATGAGCAGAAAGTTACTGGAATAAAAAGGAAATATTACGGGAATAAAACACTGACACAATTTATAAAAGGGGGAGGAAATGTTACAGAAATAAAACACAGATGCAGTTTACAAAGGAGAGAGGGCAAAGTTACTGGAAGAAAAAAATACCCAAAATTTATAAAGGAGAGAGCAGAACATTATGTGAAAAAAACAAAGATACAAACTACAAGGGCGTGAGGAAACTATTACGGGAATAAAACTCACACACTATTTAAATAGGGGGGAGGAAACGTTACGGGAATAAAACACAGATGCAGTTTACAACGGAGTGAGAGAAAAGTTACGGGGATAAAAAGTAAATATTACGGGAATAAAACACAAACACAATTTAAATAGGGGGGAGGAAATGTTACTGGAATAAAACACATGTACAGTTTACAAAGGGGTGTGGGGAAAGTTAGGGGAATAATCAGGAAATATTACGGGAATAAAACACAGACACAATTTAAATAGGGGGAGGAAATGTTTCGGGAATAAAACACAGATACAGTTTACAAAGGAGCGTGGAGAAAGTTGCGGGAATAAAAAGGAAATATTACGGGAATAAAACACAAACACAATGTAAAGAGGGGGGAGGAAATGTGACAGGAATAAAACACAGATACATGTTACATAGGAGTGAGGGGAATGTTACGGGAATAGAAAATACCCAAAATTTATAAAGGAGCGAGTAGAACATTACCTGAATAAAACACACATACTATTTATTAAAACGTGAGGGAAATATTACGGGAATAAAATTCAGACACAATTTAAATAGGTGGGAGGAAATGTTACGGGAATAAAACACAGATACAGTTTACAAAGGAGTGAGGGGAAAGTTACGGGAATAAAAAGGAAATATTACGGGAATAAAACACAGACACAATTTATAAGGATAAAGGATAACTTTACAGAAATAAAACACAGACACAATTTATATAAGGGTGAGGAAATATTACCTGACTAAACACAGATACAGTTTACAAGGGAGTGAGGGGAAAGTTACGGGATTAAAAAGGAAATATTACGGGAATAAAACACAGACACAATTTAAATAGGGGGGAGGAAATTTTAAGGGAATAAAACAGAGATACAGTCTACAATGGAGTGAGGGGAAAGTTACGGCAATAAAAAGGAAAAATTACGGGAATAAAACACAAACACAATTTAAATAGTGGGGAGGAAATGTTACGGACATAAACCACAGATACAGTTTACAAAGGAGTGAGGGGAAAGTTACAGGAATAGAAAATACCCAAAATTTATAAAGGAGCGAGTAGAACATTATCTGAATAGAACACAGATACTATTTATAAAGGCGTGAGGGAAATATTATGGGAAGAAAACACGGACACAATTTATAAGGAGAAAGGATAACTTTACAGAAATAAAACACAGACACAATTTATATAAGGGTGAGGAAATATTACCTGACTAAACACAGATGCAGTTTACAAGGGAGTGATGGGAAAGTTACGGGATTAAAAAGGAAATATTTCGGGAATAAAACACAAACACAATTTAAATAGGGGGGAGGAAATGTTACGGGAATAAAACACAGATACAGTTTACAAAAGAGTGAGGTGAAAGTTAGGGGAATAAAAGGGAAATATTACGGGAATAAAACACAGACAATTTAAATAGGGGGAGGAAATGTTACGGGAATAAAACACAGATACAGTTTACAACGGTATGAGGGAAAATTTACGGGGATAAAAAGGAAATATTACGGGAATAAAACACAAACACAATTTAAATAGTGGGGAGGAAATGTTACGGACATAAAACACAGATACAGTTTACAAAGGAGTGAGGGGAAAGTTACGGGAATAATAAGGAAATATTACGGGAATAATACACCAGACACAATTTAAACAGGGGGGAGGAAATGTTACGGGAATAAAACACAGATAAAGTTTACAAAGGAGTGAGGGGAAAGTTACGGGAATAGAAAATACCCAGAATTTATAAAGGAGCGAGTAGAACAATATCTGAATAAAACACAGGTACTATTTATAAAGGCGTGAGGGAAATATTACGGGAATAAAACACAGACACAATTTATAAGAAGAGAGGATAACTTTACAGAAATAAAACACAGACACATTTTAAATAAGGGTGAGGAAATGTTACTTGAATAAACACAGATACAATTTTCAAAGGAGTGAGGGGAAAGTTTCTGGAATAAAATAATACCCAAAATTTATAAAGGAGAGATCAGAACATTAGGTGAACAAAACAGAGATACAATCTATAAAGTCCTGAGGGAAATATTACGGGAATAAAGCTCAGACACAATTTAAATAGGGGGGAGGTAACGTTACGGACATTAGGGTGAGGGTTAGACACAATTGAAAGGGAGAAAGGATAACTTTACAGAAATAAAACACAGGCACAATTTAAATAGGGGTGAGGAAATGTTACCTGAATAAAACACAGATACAGTTTACAAAGGAGTGAGGAGAATGTAACGGGAATAAAAAGGAAATATTACGGGAATAAAACGCAGGCACAATTTATAAAGAGGAGACGAAAAGTTACGGAAATAAAACACATACACAATATATAAAGACATGAGGGAAATATTACGGGAATAAAACACAGACACAATTTATAAGAAGAGAGGATAACTTTACAGAAATAAAACACAGACACAATTTATATAAGGGTGAGGAAATACTACCTGAATAAACACAGATGCAGTTTAAAAAGGAGTGAGGGGAAAGTTACGGGATTAAAAAGGAAATATTACGGGAATAAAACACAAACACAATTTAAATATTGGGGAGGAAATGTTACGGACATAAACCACAGATACAGTTTACAAAGGAGTGAGGGGAACGTTAGGAGAATAAAAAGGAAATATTACGGGAATAAAACACAAACACAATTTAAATAGTGGGGCGGAAATGTAACGGACATAAAACACAGATATAGTTTACAAAGGAATGAGGAGAAAGTCACTGGAATACAAAGGAAATATTATGGGAATAAAACAATGACACAATTTATAAAGGGGGGAGGAAATGTTACGGGAATAAAACACAGATGAAGTTTACAAAGGAGAGAGGGCAAAGTTAGTGGAATAAAAAAATACCCAAAATTTATAAGGGAGAGAGCAGAACATTATGTGAAAAAAGACACAGATACACACTATCAGGGCGTGAGGAAAGTATTACGGGAATAAAACACGGACACTATTTAAATAGGGGGGAGGAAATGTTACGGGTAAAACACAGATACAGTTGACAAAGGAGTGAGGGGAAAGTTACAGGAATAGAAAATATCCAAAATTTATAAAGATCGAGTAGAACATTATCTGAATAGAACACAGATACTATTTATAAAGGCGTGAGGGAAATATTATGGGAATAAAACACGGACACAATTTATAAGGAGAAAGGATAACTTTACAGAAATAAAACACAGACACAATTTATATAAGGGTGAGGAAATATTACCTGAATAAACACAGATACAGTTTACAAAGGAGTGAGGAGAAAGTTAAGGGATTAAAAAGGAAATATTACGGGAATAAAACAGAGATACAGTTTACAATGGAGTGAGGGGAAAGTTACGGCAATAAAAACGAAATATTACGGGAACAAAACACAAACACAATTTAAATAGTGGGGCGCAAATGTTACGGACAAAAAACACAGGTATAATTTACAAAGGAATGAGCAGAAAGTTACTGGAATAAAAAGGAAATATTACGGGAATAAAACACTGACACAATTTATAAAAGGGGGAGGAAATGTTACAGGAATAAAACACAGATGCAGTTTACAAAGGAGAGAGGGCAAAGTTACTGGAAGAAAAAAATACCCAAAATTTATAAAGGAGAGAGCAGAACATTATGTGAAAAAAACAAAGATACAAACTATAAGGACGTGAGGAAACTATTACGGGAATAAAACTCAGACACTATTTAAATAGGGGGGAGGAAACGTTACGGGAATAAAACACAGATGCAGTTTACAACGGAGTGAGAGAAAAGTTACGGGGATAAAAAGTAAATATTACGGGAATAAAACACAAACACAATTTAAATGGACTTTTTACCCCCTCCATAAATCTTCGTCCGCGAACCCAAGCCAAAGAAAGAAAGAAGACAGTTTACAAAGGAGTGTGGGGAAAGTTAGGGGAATAAACAGGAAATATTACGGGAATAAAACACAGACACAAATTAAATAGGGGGAGGAAATGTTTCGGGAATAAAACACAGATACAGTTTACAAAGGAGCGTGGAGAAAGTTACGGGAATAAAAAGGAAATATTACGGGAATAAAACACAAACACAATGTAAATAGGGGGGCGGAAATGTTACGGGAATAAAACACAGATACAGTTTACATAGGAGTGAGGGGAATGTTACGGGAATAGAAAATACCCAAAATTTATAAAGGAGCGAGTAGAACATTATCTGAATAAAACACACATACTATTTATTAAAACGTGAGGGAAATATTACGGGAATAAAATTCAGACACAATTTAAATAGGTGGGAGGAAATGTTACGGGAATAAAACACAGATACAGTTTACAAAGGAGTGAGGGGAAAGTTACGGGAATAAAAAGGAAATATTACGGGAATAAAACACAGACACAATTTATAAGGAGAAAGGATAACTTTACAGAAATAAAACACAGACACAATTTATATAAGGGTGAGGAAATACTACCTGAATAAACACAGATGCAGTTTAAAAAGGAGTGAGGGGAAAGTTACGGGATTAAAAAGGAAATATTACGGGAATAAAACACAGACACAATTTAAATAGGTGGAGGAAATATTAAGGGAATAAAACAGAGATACTGTCTACAATGGAGTGAGGGGAAAGTTACGGCAATAAAAAGGAAAAATTACGGGAATAAAACACAAACACAATTTAAATAGGGGGAGGAAATGTTACGGGAATAAAACACAGACACAGTTTACAACGGTATGAGGGAAAATTTACGGGGATAAAAAGGAAATATTACGCGAATAAAACACAAACACAATTTAAATAGTGGGGAGGAAATGTTACGGACATAAAACACAGATACAGTTTACAAAGGAGTGAGGGGAAAGTTACGGGAATAATAAGGAAATATTACGGGAATAATACACCAGACACTATTTAAACAGGGGGGAGGAAATGTTACGGGAATAAAACACAAACACAATTTAAATAGTGGGGAGGAAATGTTACGGACATAAAACACAGATACAGTTTACATAGGAGTGAGGGGAATGTTACGGGAATAGAAAATACCCAAAATTTATAAAGGAGCGAGTAGAACATTATCTGAATAAAACACACATACTATTTATTAAAACGTGAGGGAAATATTACGGGAATAAAATTCAGACACAATTTAAATAGGTGGGAGGAAATGTTACGGGAATAAAACACAGATACAGTTTACAAAGGAGTGAGGGGAAAGTTACGGGAATAAAAAGGAAATATTACGGGAATAAAACACAAACACAATTTAAATATTGGGGAGGAAATGTTACGGACATAAACCACAGATACAGTTTACAAAGGAGTGAGGGGAACGTTAGGAGAATAAAAAGGAAATATTACGGGAATAAAACACAAACACAATTTAAATAGTGGGGCGGAAATGTAACGGACATAAAACACAGATATAGTTTACAAAGGAATGAGGAGAAAGTCACTGGAATACAAAGGAAATATTATGGGAATAAAACAATGACACAATTTATAAAGGGGGGAGGAAATGTTACGGGAATAAAACACAGATGAAGTTTACAAAGGAGAGAGGGCAAAGTTAGTGGAATAAAAAAATACCCAAAATTTATAAGGGAGAGAGCAGAACATTATGTGAAAAAAGACACAGATACACACTATCAGGGCGTGAGGAAAGTATTACGGGAATAAAACACGGACACTATTTAAATAGGGGGGAGGAAATGTTACGGGTAAAACACAGATACAGTTGACAAAGGAGTGAGGGGAAAGTTACAGGAATAGAAAATATCCAAAATTTATAAAGATCGAGTAGAACATTATCTGAATAGAACACAGATACTATTTATAAAGGCGTGAGGGAAATATTATGGGAATAAAACACGGACACAATTTATAAGGAGAAAGGATAACTTTACAGAAATAAAACACAGACACAATTTATATAAGGGTGAGGAAATATTACCTGAATAAACACAGATACAGTTTACAAAGGAGTGAGGAGAAAGTTAAGGGATTAAAAAGGAAATATTACGGGAATAAAACAGAGATACAGTTTACAATGGAGTGAGGGGAAAGTTACGGCAATAAAAACGAAATATTACGGGAACAAAACACAAACACAATTTAAATAGTGGGGCGCAAATGTTACGGACAAAAAACACAGGTATAATTTACAAAGGAATGAGCAGAAAGTTACTGGAATAAAAAGGAAATATTACGGGAATAAAACACTGACACAATTTATAAAAGGGGGAGGAAATGTTACAGGAATAAAACACAGATGCAGTTTACAAAGGAGAGAGGGCAAAGTTACTGGAAGAAAAAAATACCCAAAATTTATAAAGGAGAGAGCAGAACATTATGTGAAAAAAACAAAGATACAAACTATAAGGACGTGAGGAAACTATTACGGGAATAAAACTCAGACACTATTTAAATAGGGGGGAGGAAACGTTACGGGAATAAAACACAGATGCAGTTTACAACGGAGTGAGAGAAAAGTTACGGGGATAAAAAGTAAATATTACGGGAATAAAACACAAACACAATTTAAATGGACTTTTTACCCCCTCCATAAATCTTCGTCCGCGAACCCAAGCCAAAGAAAGAAAGAAGACAGTTTACAAAGGAGTGTGGGGAAAGTTAGGGGAATAAACAGGAAATATTACGGGAATAAAACACAGACACAAATTAAATAGGGGGAGGAAATGTTTCGGGAATAAAACACAGATACAGTTTACAAAGGAGCGTGGAGAAAGTTACGGGAATAAAAAGGAAATATTACGGGAATAAAACACAAACACAATGTAAATAGGGGGGCGGAAATGTTACGGGAATAAAACACAGATACAGTTTACATAGGAGTGAGGGGAATGTTACGGGAATAGAAAATACCCAAAATTTATAAAGGAGCGAGTAGAACATTATCTGAATAAAACACACATACTATTTATTAAAACGTGAGGGAAATATTACGGGAATAAAATTCAGACACAATTTAAATAGGTGGGAGGAAATGTTACGGGAATAAAACACAGATACAGTTTACAAAGGAGTGAGGGGAAAGTTACGGGAATAAAAAGGAAATATTACGGGAATAAAACACAGACACAATTTATAAGGAGAAAGGATAACTTTACAGAAATAAAACACAGACACAATTTATATAAGGGTGAGGAAATACTACCTGAATAAACACAGATGCAGTTTAAAAAGGAGTGAGGGGAAAGTTACGGGATTAAAAAGGAAATATTACGGGAATAAAACACAGACACAATTTAAATAGGTGGAGGAAATATTAAGGGAATAAAACAGAGATACTGTCTACAATGGAGTGAGGGGAAAGTTACGGCAATAAAAAGGAAAAATTACGGGAATAAAACACAAACACAATTTAAATAGGGGGAGGAAATGTTACGGGAATAAAACACAGACACAGTTTACAACGGTATGAGGGAAAATTTACGGGGATAAAAAGGAAATATTACGGGAATAAAACACAAACACAATTTAAATAGTGGGGAGGAAATGTTACGGACATAAAACACAGATACAGTTTACAAAGGAGTGAGGGGAAAGTTACGGGAATAATAAGGAAATATTACGGGAATAATACACCAGACACTATTTAAACAGGGGGGAGGAAATGTTGCGGGAATAAAACACAAACACAATTTAAATAGTGGGGAGGAAATGTTACGGACATAAAACACAGATACAGTTTACATAGGAGTGAGGGGAATGTTACGGGAATAGAAAATACCCAAAATTTATAAAGGAGCGAGTAGAACATTATCTGAATAAAACACACATACTATTTATTAAAACGTGAGGGAAATATTACGGGAATAAAATTCAGACACAATTTAAATAGGTGGGAGGAAATGTTACGGGAATAAAACACAGATACAGTTTACAAAGGAGTGAGGGGAAAGTTACGGGAATAAAAAGGAAATATTACGGGAATAAAACACAGACACAATTTATAAGGAGAAAGGATAACTTTACAGAAATAAAACACAGACACAATTTATATAAGGGTGAGGAAATACTACCTGAATAAACACAGATGCAGTTTAAAAAGGAGTGAGGGGAAAGTTACGGGATTAAAAAGGAAATATTACGGGAATAAAACACAGACACAATTTAAATAGGGGGAGGAAATATTAAGGGAATAAAACAGAGATACTGTCTACAATGGAGTGAGGGGAAAGTTACGGCAATAAAAAGGAAAAATTACGGGAATAAAACACAAACACAATTTAAATAGGGGGAGGAAATGTTACGGGAATAAAACACAGACACAGTTTACAACGGTATGAGGGAAAATTTACGGGGATAAAAAGGAAATATTACGGGAATAAAACACAAACACAATTTAAATAGTGGGGAGGAAATGTTACGGAAATAAAACACAGATACAGTTTACAAAGGAGTGAGGGGAAAGTTACGGGAATAATAAGGAAATATTACGGGAATAATACACCAGACACAATTTAAACAGGGGGGAGGAAATGTTACGGGAATAAAACACAGATAATGTTTACAAAGGAGTGAGGGGAATGTTACGGGAATAGAAAATACCCAGAATTTATAAAGGAGCGAGTAGAACAATATCTGAATAAAACACAGATACTATTTATAAAGGCGTGAAGGAAATATTACGGGAATAAAACACAGACACAATTTATAAGAAGAGAGGATAACTTTACAGAAATAAAACACAGACACAATTTAAATAAGGGTGAGGAAATGTTACTTGAATAAACACAGATACAATTTACAAAGGAGTGAGGGGAAAGTTTCTGGAATAAAATAATACCCAAAATTTATAAAGGAGAGATCAGAACATTAGGTGAACAAAACAGAGATACAATCTATAAAGTCCTGAGGGAAATATTACGGGAATAAAGCTCAGACACAATTTAAATAGGGGGGAGGTAACGTTTCGGACATTAGGGTGAGGGTTAGACACAATTTAAAGGGAGAAAGGATAACTTTACAGAAATAAAACACAGGCACAATTTAAATAGGGGTGAGGAAATGTTACCTGAATAAAACACAGATACAGTTTACAAAGGAGTGAGGAGAATGTAACGGGAATAAAAAGGAAATATTACGGGAATAAAACGCAGGCACAATTTATAAAGAGGAGAGGAAAAGTTACGGAAATAAAACACATACACAATATATAAAGACATGAGGGAAATATTACGGGAATTAAAAAAAACAGACACAATTTAAATAGGGGGGAGGAAATGTTACGGGAATAAAACAGAGATACAGTTTACAAGGGAGTGAGGGGAAAGTTACGGGAAACAAAAAGGAAATCTTCTTTGGCTTGGCTTCGCGGACGAAGATTTATGGAGGGGGTAAAAGTCCACTTCAGCTGCAGGCTCGTTTGTGGCTGACAAGTCCGATGCGGGACAGGCAGATACGGTTGCAGCAGCTGCAGGGGAAAATTGGTTGGTTGGGGTTGGGTTTTGTGTGTTTCCTCCTTTGCCTTTTGTCAGTGAGGTGGGCTCTATAGTTTCTTCAAAGGAGGTTGCTGCCTGCCAAACTGTGAGGCTCCATGATGCACGGTTTGAGGCGATATCAGCCCACTGGCGGTGGTCAATGTGGCAGGCACCAAGAGATTATTTTAGGCAGTCCTTGTACCTTTTCTTTGGTGCACCTCTGTCATGGTGGCCAGTGGAGAGCTCGCCATATAACACGATATTGGGAAGGCGATGGTCCTCCATTCTGGAGACGTGACCCACCCAGCGCAGCTAGATCTTCAGCAGCATGGACTCGGTGCTGTCGACCTCTGCCATCTCGAGTACTTCGACGTTAGGGATGAAAGCGCTCCAATGGATGTTGAGGATGGAGCGGAGACAACGCTGTATTACGGGAATAAAACACAAACACAATTTAAATAGTGGGGACGAAATGTTACGGACATAAAACGCAGATACAGTTTACAAATGAGTGAGGGGAAGGTTATGGGAATAAAAAGGAAAGATTACGGGAATAAAACACAGACACAATTTATAAAGGGGGGAGGAAATGTTACGGGAATAAAACACAGATGCAGTTTACAAAGGAGTGAGGGGAAATTTACTGGAATAAAAAAATATCCAAAATTTATAAATGAGAGAGCAGAACATTACCTGAATAAAACTCAGATACAAACTATAAGGGTGTGTGGGAAATATTACGGGAAAAAAATCAGACACAATTTAAATAGGGGGGAGGAAATGTTACCTGAATAAAACACAGAAACAGTTTACAATGGAGTGAGGGGAAGGTTATGGGAATAAAAAGGAAAGATTACGGGAATACAACACAGACACAATTTATAAAGGGGGGAGGAAATGTTACGGGAATAAAACACAGATGCAGTTTACAAACGAGTGATGGGAAATTTACTGGAATAAAAAAATATCCAAAATTTATAAATGAGAGAGCAGAACATTACCTGAATAAAACTCAGATACAAACTATAAGGGCGTGTGGGAAATATTACGGGAAAAAAATCAGACACAATTTAAATAGGGGGGAGGAAATGTTACCTGAATAAAACACAGAAACAGTTTACAATGGAGTGAGGGGAAAGTTACGGCAATAAAAAGGAAATATTACGGGAATAAAACACAAACACAATTTAAATAGTGGGGCGGAAATGTTACGGACATAAAACACAGATATAGTTTACAAAGGAATGAGGAGAAAGTCACTGGAATAAAAAGGAAATATTATGGGAATAAAACACACACAATTTATAAAGGGGGGAGGAAATGTTACGGGAATAAAACACAGATGAAGTTTACAAAGGAGAGAGGGCAAAGTTAGTGGAATAAAAAAATACCCAAAATTTATAAAGGAGAGAGCCGAACATTATGTGAAAAAAAACACAGATACAAACTATAAGGGCGTGAGGAAAGTATTACGGGAATAAAACACGGACACTATTTAAATAGGGGGGAGGAAATGTTACGGGTAAAACACAGATACAGGTGACAAAGGAGTGAGGGGAAAGTTACAGGAATAGAAAATATCCAAAATTTATAAAGAGCGAGTAGAACATTATCTGAATAGAACACAGATACTATTTATAAAGGCGTGAGGGAAATATTATGGGAATAAAACACGGACACAATTTATAAGGAGAAAGGATAACTTTACAGAAATAAAACACAGACACAATTTATATAAGGGTGAGGAAATATTACCTGACTAAACACAGATGCAGTTTACAAGGGAGTGAGGGGAAAGTTACGGGATTAAAAAGGAAATATTACGGGAATAAAACACAGACACAATTTAAATAGGGAGTAGGAAATTTTAAGGGAATAAAACAGAGATACAGTCTACAATGGAGTGAGGGGAAAGTTACGGCAATAAAAAGGAAAAATTACGGGAATAAAACACAAACACAATTTAAATAGTGGGGAGGAAATGTTACGGACATAAACCACAGATACAGTTTACAAAGGAGTGAGGGGAAAGTTACAGGAATAGAAAATACCCAAAATTTATAAAGGAGCGAGTAGAACATTATCTGAATAGAACACAGATACTATTTATAAAGGCGTGAGGGAAATATTATGGGAAGAAAACACGGACACAATTTATAAGGAGAAAGGATAACTTTACAGAAATAAAACACAGACACAATTTATATAAGGGTGAGGAAATATTACCTGACTAAACACAGATGCAGTTTACAAGGGAGTGAGGGGAAAGTTACGGGATTAAAAAGGAAATATTACGGGAATAAAACACAAACACAATTTAAATAGGGGGGAGGAAATGTTACGGGAATAAAACACAGATTCAGTTTACAAAAGAGTGAGGGGAAAGTTAGGGGAATAAAAGGGAAATATTACGGGAATAAAACACAGACAATTTAAATAGGGGGAGGAATTGTTACGGGAATAAAACACAGATAGAGTTTACAACGGTATGAGGGAAAATTTACGGGGATAAAAAGGAAATATTACGGGAATAAAACACAAACACAATTTAAATAGTGGGGAGGAAATGTTACGGACATAAAACACAGATACAGTTTACAAAGGAGTGAGGGGAAAGTTACGGGAATAATAAGGAAATATTACGGGAATAATACAACAGACACAATTTGAACAGGGGGGAGGAAATGTTACGGGAATAAAACACAGATAAAGTTTACAAAGGAGTGAGGGGAAAGTTACGGGAATAGAAAATACCCAGAATTTATAAAGGAGCGAGTAGAACAATATCTGAATAAAACACAGATACTATTTATAAAGGCGTGAAGGAAATATTACGGGAATAAAACACAGACACAATTTATAAGAAGAGAGGATAACTTTACAGAAATAAAACACAGACACAATTTAAATAAGGGTGAGGAAATGTTACTTGAATAAACACAGATACAATTTACAAAGGAGTGAGGGGAAAGTTTCTGGAATAAAATAATACCCAAAATTTATAAAGGAGAGATCAGAACATTAGGTGAACAAAACAGAGATACAATCTATAAAGTCCTGAGGGAAATATTACGGGAATAAAGCTCAGACACAATTTAAATAGGGGGGAGGTAACGTTACGGACATTAGGGTGAGGGTTAGACACAATTTAAAGGGAGAAAGGATAACTTTACAGAAATAAAACACAGGCACAATTTAAATAGGGGTGAGGAAATGTTACCTGAATAAAACACAGATACAGTTTACAAAGGAGTGAGGAGAATGTAACGGGAATAAAAAGGAAATATTACGGGAATAAAACGCAGGCACAATTTATAAAGAGGAGAGGAAAAGTTACGGAAATAAAACACATACACAATATATAAAGACATGAGGGAAATATTACGGGAATTAAAAAAAACAGACACAATTTAAATAGGGGGGAGGAAATGTTACGGGAATAAAACAGAGATACAGTTTACAAGGGAGTGAGGGGAAAGTTACGGGAAACAAAAAGGAAATCTTCTTTGGCTTGGCTTCGCGGACGAAGATTTATGGAGGGGGTAAAAGTCCACTTCAGCTGCAGGCTCGTTTGTGGCTGACAAGTCCGATGCGGGACAGGCAGATACGGTTGCAGCAGCTGCAGGGGAAAATTGGTTGGTTGGGGTTGGGTTTTGTGTGTTTCCTCCTTTGCCTTTTGTCAGTGAGGTGGGCTCTATAGTTTCTTCAAAGGAGGTTGCTGCCTGCCAAACTGTGAGGCGCCATGATGCACGGTTTGAGGCGATATCAGCCCACTGGCGGTGGTCAATGTGGCAGGCACCAAGAGATTATTTTAGGCAGTCCTTGTACCTTTTCTTTGGTGCACCTCTGTCATGGTGGCCAGTGGAGAGCTCGCCATATAACACGATATTGGGAAGGCGATGGTCCTCCATTCTGGAGACGTGACCCACCCAGCGCAGCTAGATCTTCAGCAGCATGGACTCGGTGCTGTCGACCTCTGCCATCTCGAGTACTTCGACGTTAGGGATGAAAGCGCTCCAATGGATGTTGAGGATGGAGCGGAGACAACGCTGTATTACGGGAATAAAACACAAACACAATTTAAATAGTGGGGACGAAATGTTACGGACATAAAACGCAGATACAGTTTACAAATGAGTGAGGGGAAGGTTATGGGAATAAAAAGGAAAGATTACGGGAATAAAACACAGACACAATTTATAAAGGGGGGAGGAAATGTTACGGGAATAAAACACAGATGCAGTTTACAAAGGAGTGAGGGGAAATTTACTGGAATAAAAAAATATCCAAAATTTATAAATGAGAGAGCAGAACATTACCTGAATAAAACTCAGATACAAACTATAAGGGTGTGTGGGAAATATTACGGGAAAAAAATCAGACACAATTTAAATAGGGGGGAGGAAATGTTACCTGAATAAAACACAGAAACAGTTTACAATGGAGTGAGGGGAAGGTTATGGGAATAAAAAGGAAAGATTACGGGAATACAACACAGACACAATTTATAAAGGGGGGAGGAAATGTTACGGGAATAAAACACAGATGCAGTTTACAAAGGAGTGAGGGGAAATTTACTGGAATAAAAAAATATCCAAAATTTATAAATGAGAGAGCAGAACATTACCTGAATAAAACTCAGATACAAACTATAAGGGCGTGTGGGAAATATTACGGGAAAAAAATCAGACACAATTTAAATAGGGGGGAGGAAATGTTACCTGAATAAAACACAGAAACAGTTTACAATGGAGTGAGGGGAAAGTTACGGCAATAAAAAGGAAATATTACGGGAATAAAACACAAACACAATTTAAATAGTGGGGCGGAAATGTTACGGACATAAAACACAGATATAGTTTACAAAGGAATGAGGAGAAAGTCACTGGAATAAAAAGGAAATATTATGGGAATAAAACACAC
Source organism: Narcine bancroftii (assembly GCF_036971445.1). Lineage (NCBI taxonomy): Eukaryota > Metazoa > Chordata > Chondrichthyes > Torpediniformes > Narcinidae > Narcine > Narcine bancroftii. Next base: position 1,752,573 of record NW_027211896.1, read on the forward strand.
ACAATTTATAAAGGGGGGAGGAAATGTTACGGGAATAAAACACAGATGAAGTTTACAAAGGTGAGAGGGCAAAGTTAGTGGAATAAAAAAATACCCAAAATTTATAAAGGAGAGAGCCGAACATTATGTGAAAAAAAACACAGATACAAACTATAAGGGCGTGAGGAAAGTATTACGGGAATAAAACACGGACACTATTTAAATAGGGGGGAGGAAATGTTACGGGTAAAACACAGATACAGGTGACAAAGGAGTGAGGGGAAAGTTACAGGAATAGAAAATATCCAAAATTTATAAAGAGCGAGTAGAACATTATCTGAATAGAACACAGATACTATTTATAAAGGCGTGAGGGAAATATTATGGGAATAAAACACGGACACAATTTATAAGGAGAAAGGATAACTTTACAGAAATAAAACACAGACACAATTTATATAAGGGTGAGGAAATATTACCTGACTAAACACAGATGCAGTTTACAAGGGAGTGAGGGGAAAGTTACGGGATTAAAAAGGAAATATTACGGGAATAAAACACAGACACAATTTAAATAGGGAGTAGGAAATTTTAAGGGAATAAAACAGAGATACAGTCTACAATGGAGTGAGGGGAAAGTTACGGCAATAAAAAGGAAAAATTACGGGAATAAAACACAAACACAATTTAAATAGTGGGGAGGAAATGTTACGGACATAAACCACAGATACAGTTTACAAAGGAGTGAGGGGAAAGTTACAGGAATAGAAAATACCCAAAATTTATAAAGGAGCGAGTAGAACATTATCTGAATAGAACACAGATACTATTTATAAAGGCGTGAGGGAAATATTATGGGAAGAAAACACGGACACAATTTATAAGGAGAAAGGATAACTTTACAGAAATAAAACACAGACACAATTTATATAAGGGTGAGGAAATATTACCTGACTAAACACAGATGCAGTTTACAAGGGAGTGAGGGGAAAGTTACGGGATTAAAAAGGAAATATTACGGGAATAAAACACAAACACAATTTAAATAGGGGGGAGGAAATGTTACGGGAATAAAACACAGATTCAGTTTACAAAAGAGTGAGGGGAAAGTTAGGGGAATAAAAGGGAAATATTACGGGAATAAAACACAGACAATTTAAATAGGGGGAGGAATTGTTACGGGAATAAAACACAGATAGAGTTTACAACGGTATGAGGGAACATTTACGGGGATAAAAAGGAAATATTACGGGAATAAAACACAAACACAATTTAAATAGTGGGGAGGAAATGTTACGGACATAAAACACAGATACAGTTTACAAAGGAGTGAGGGGAAAGTTACGGGAATAATAAGGAAATATTACGGGAATAATACAACAGACACAATTTGAACAGGGGGGAGGAAATGTTACGGGAATAAAACACAGATAAAGTTTACAAAGGAGTGAGGGGAAAGTTACGGGAATAAAAAGGAAATATTACGGGAATAAAACACAGACACAGTTTATAAGGAGAAAGGATAACTTTACAGAAATAAAACACAGACACAATTTATATAAGGGTGAGGAAATACTACCTGAATAAACACAGATGCAGTTTAAAAAGGAGTGAGGGGAAAGTTACGGGATTAAAAAGGAAATGTTACGGGAATAAAGCACAGACACAATTCAAATAGGGGGGAGGAAATTTTAAGGGAATAAAACAGAGATACAGTCTACAATGGAGTGAGGGGAAAGTTACGGCAATAAAAATGAAAAATTACGGGAATAAAACACAAACACAATTTAAATAGTGGGGAGGAAATGTTACGGACAAAAACCACAGATACAGTTTATAAAGGAGTGAGGGGAAAGTTACAGGAATAGAAAATACCCAAAATTTATAAAGGAGCGAGTAGAACATTATCTGAATAGAACACAGATACTATTTATAAAGGCGTGAGGGAAATATTATGGGAAGAAAACACGGACACAATTTATAAGGAGAAAGGATAACTTTACAGAAATAAAACACAGACACAATTTATATAAGGGTGAGGAAATATTACCTGACTAAACACAGATGCAGTTTACAAAGGAGTGAGGGGAAAGTTACGGGATTAAAAAGGAAATATTACGGGAATAAAACACAAACACAATTTAAATAGGGGGGAGGAAATGTTACGGGAATAAAACACAGATACAGTTTACAAAAGAGTGAGGGGAAAGTTAGGGGAATAAAAAGGAAATATTACGGGAATAAAACACAGACACAATTTATAAGGAGAAATGATAACTTTACAGAAATAAAACACAGACACAATTTATATAAGGGTGAGTAAATACTACCTGAATAAACACAGATGCAGTTTAAAAAGGAGTGAGGGGAAAGTTACGGGATTAAAAAGGAAATATTACGGGAATAAAACACAAACACAATTTAAATATTGGGGAGGAAATGTTACGGACATAAACCACAGATACAGTTTACAAAGGAGTGAGGGGAAAGTTAGGAGAATAAAAAGGAAATATTACGGGAATAAAACACAGACAATTTAAATAGGGGGAGGAAATGTTACGGGAATAAAACACAGATACAGTTTACAACGGAATGAGGGGAAATTTACGGGTATAAAAAGGAAATATTACGGGAATAAAACACAAACACAATTTAAATAGTGGGGAGGAAATGTTACGGACATAAAACACAGATACAGTTTACAAAGGAGTGAGGGGAAAGTTACGGGAATAAAAAGGAAATATTACGGGAATAATACACCAGACACAATTTAAACAGGGGGGAGGAAATGTTACGGGAATAAAACACAGATAAAGTTTACAAAGGAGTGAGGTGAAAGTTACGGGAATAGAAAATACCCAGAATTTATAAAGAAGCGAGTAGAACAATATCTGAATAAAACACAGATACTATTTATAAAGGCGTGAGGGAAATATTACGGGAATAAAACACAGACACAATTTATAAGAAGAGAGGATAACTTTACAGAAATAAAACACAGACACAATTTAAATGAGGGTGAGGAAATGTTACCTGAATAAACACAGATACTATTTACAAAGGAGTGAGTGGAAAGTTACGGGATTAAAAAGGAAATATTACGGGAATAAAACAGAGATACAGTTTACAATGGACTGAGCGGAAAGTTACGGCAATAAAAAGGAAATATTACGGGAATAAAACACAAACACAATTTAAATAGTGGGGCGCAAATGTTACGGACATAAAACACAGGTATAATTTACAAAGGAATGAGCAGAAAGTTACTGGAATAAAAAGGAAATATTACGGGAATAAAACACTGACACAATTTATAAAAGGGGGAGGAAATGTTACAGAAATAAAACACAGATGCAGTTTACAAAGGAGAGAGGGCAAAGTTACTGGAAGAAAAAAATACCCAAAATTTATAAAGGAGAGAGCAGAACATTATGTGAAAAAAACAAAGATACAAACTACAAGGGCGTGAGGAAACTATTACGGGAATAAAACTCACACACTATTTAAATAGGGGGGAGGAAACGTTACGGGAATAAAACACAGATGCAGTTTACAACGGAGTGAGAGAAAAGTTACGGGGATAAAAAGTAAATATTACGGGAATAAAACACAAACACAATTTAAATAGGGGGGAGGAAATGTTACTGGAATAAAACACATGTACAGTTTACAAAGGGGTGTGGGGAAAGTTAGGGGAATAATCAGGAAATATTACGGGAATAAAACACAGACACAATTTAAATAGGGGGAGGAAATGTTTCGGGAATAAAACACAGATACAGTTTACAAAGGAGCGTGGAGAAAGTTGCGGGAATAAAAAGGAAATATTACGGGAATAAAACACAAACACAATGTAAAGAGGGGGGAGGAAATGTGACAGGAATAAAACACAGATACATGTTACATAGGAGTGAGGGGAATGTTACGGGAATAGAAAATACCCAAAATTTATAAAGGAGCGAGTAGAACATTACCTGAATAAAACACACATACTATTTATTAAAACGTGAGGGAAATATTACGGGAATAAAATTCAGACACAATTTAAATAGGTGGGAGGAAATGTTACGGGAATAAAACACAGATACAGTTTACAAAGGAGTGAGGGGAAAGTTACGGGAATAAAAAGGAAATATTACGGGAATAAAACACAGACACAATTTATAAGGATAAAGGATAACTTTACAGAAATAAAACACAGACACAATTTATATAAGGGTGAGGAAATATTACCTGACTAAACACAGATACAGTTTACAAGGGAGTGAGGGGAAAGTTACGGGATTAAAAAGGAAATATTACGGGAATAAAACACAGACACAATTTAAATAGGGGGGAGGAAATTTTAAGGGAATAAAACAGAGATACAGTCTACAATGGAGTGAGGGGAAAGTTACGGCAATAAAAAGGAAAAATTACGGGAATAAAACACAAACACAATTTAAATAGTGGGGAGGAAATGTTACGGACATAAACCACAGATACAGTTTACAAAGGAGTGAGGGGAAAGTTACAGGAATAGAAAATACCCAAAATTTATAAAGGAGCGAGTAGAACATTATCTGAATAGAACACAGATACTATTTATAAAGGCGTGAGGGAAATATTATGGGAAGAAAACACGGACACAATTTATAAGGAGAAAGGATAACTTTACAGAAATAAAACACAGACACAATTTATATAAGGGTGAGGAAATATTACCTGACTAAACACAGATGCAGTTTACAAGGGAGTGATGGGAAAGTTACGGGATTAAAAAGGAAATATTACGGGAATAAAACACAAACACAATTTAAATAGGGGGGAGGAAATGTTACGGGAATAAAACACAGATACAGTTTACAAAAGAGTGAGGTGAAAGTTAGGGGAATAAAAGGGAAATATTACGGGAATAAAACACAGACAATTTAAATAGGGGGAGGAAATGTTACGGGAATAAAACACAGATACAGTTTACAACGGTATGAGGGAAAATTTACGGGGATAAAAAGGAAATATTACGGGAATAAAACACAAACACAATTTAAATAGTGGGGAGGAAATGTTACGGACATAAAACACAGATACAGTTTACAAAGGAGTGAGGGGAAAGTTACGGGAATAATAAGGAAATATTACGGGAATAATACACCAGACACAATTTAAACGGGGGGAGGAAATGTTACGGGAATAAAACACAGATAAAGTTTACAAAGGAGTGAGGGGAAAGTTACGGGAATAGAAAATACCCAGAATTTATAAAGGAGCGAGTAGAACAATATCTGAATAAAACACAGGTACTATTTATAAAGGCGTGAGGGAAATATTACGGGAATAAAACACAGACACAATTTATAAGAAGAGAGGATAACTTTACAGAAATAAAACACAGACACATTTTAAATAAGGGTGAGGAAATGTTACTTGAATAAACACAGATACAATTTACAAAGGAGTGAGGGGAAAGTTTCTGGAATAAAATAATACCCAAAATTTATAAAGGAGAGATCAGAACATTAGGTGAACAAAACAGAGATACAATCTATAAAGTCCTGAGGGAAATATTACGGGAATAAAGCTCAGACACAATTTAAATAGGGGGGAGGTAACGTTACGGACATTAGGGTGAGGGTTAGACACAATTGAAAGGGAGAAAGGATAACTTTACAGAAATAAAACACAGGCACAATTTAAATAGGGGTGAGGAAATGTTACCTGAATAAAACACAGATACAGTTTACAAAGGAGTGAGGAGAATGTAACGGGAATAAAAAGGAAATATTACGGGAATAAAACGCAGGCACAATTTATAAAGAGGAGACGAAAAGTTACGGAAATAAAACACATACACAATATATAAAGACATGAGGGAAATATTACGGGAATAAAACACAGACACAATTTATAAGAAGAGAGGATAACTTTACAGAAATAAAACACAGACACAATTTATATAAGGGTGAGGAAATACTACCTGAATAAACACAGATGCAGTTTAAAAAGGAGTGAGGGGAAAGTTACGGGATTAAAAAGGAAATATTACGGGAATAAAACACAAACACAATTTAAATATTGGGGAGGAAATGTTACGGACATAAACCACAGATACAGTTTACAAAGGAGTGAGGGGAACGTTAGGAGAATAAAAAGGAAATATTACGGGAATAAAACACAAACACAATTTAAATAGTGGGGCGGAAATGTAACGGACATAAAACACAGATATAGTTTACAAAGGAATGAGGAGAAAGTCACTGGAATACAAAGGAAATATTATGGGAATAAAACAATGACACAATTTATAAAGGGGGGAGGAAATGTTACGGGAATAAAACACAGATGAAGTTTACAAAGGAGAGAGGGCAAAGTTAGTGGAATAAAAAAATACCCAAAATTTATAAGGGAGAGAGCAGAACATTATGTGAAAAAAGACACAGATACACACTATCAGGGCGTGAGGAAAGTATTACGGGAATAAAACACGGACACTATTTAAATAGGGGGGAGGAAATGTTACGGGTAAAACACAGATACAGTTGACAAAGGAGTGAGGGGAAAGTTACAGGAATAGAAAATATCCAAAATTTATAAAGATCGAGTAGAACATTATCTGAATAGAACACAGATACTATTTATAAAGGCGTGAGGGAAATATTATGGGAATAAAACACGGACACAATTTATAAGGAGAAAGGATAACTTTACAGAAATAAAACACAGACACAATTTATATAAGGGTGAGGAAATATTACCTGAATAAACACAGATACAGTTTACAAAGGAGTGAGGAGAAAGTTAAGGGATTAAAAAGGAAATATTACGGGAATAAAACAGAGATACAGTTTACAATGGAGTGAGGGGAAAGTTACGGCAATAAAAACGAAATATTACGGGAACAAAACACAAACACAATTTAAATAGTGGGGCGCAAATGTTACGGACAAAAAACACAGGTATAATTTACAAAGGAATGAGCAGAAAGTTACTGGAATAAAAAGGAAATATTACGGGAATAAAACACTGACACAATTTATAAAAGGGGGAGGAAATGTTACAGGAATAAAACACAGATGCAGTTTACAAAGGAGAGAGGGCAAAGTTACTGGAAGAAAAAAATACCCAAAATTTATAAAGGAGAGAGCAGAACATTATGTGAAAAAAACAAAGATACAAACTATAAGGACGTGAGGAAACTATTACGGGAATAAAACTCAGACACTATTTAAATAGGGGGGAGGAAACGTTTCGGGAATAAAACACAGATGCAGTTTACAACGGAGTGAGAGAAAAGTTACGGGGATAAAAAGTAAATATTACGGGAATAAAACACAAACAAAATTTAAATGGACTTTTTACCCCCTCCATAAATCTTCGTCCGCGAACCCAAGCCAAAGAAAGAAAGAAGACAGTTTACAAAGGAGTGTGGGGAAAGTTAGGGGAATAAACAGGAAATATTACGGGAATAAAACACAGACACAAATTAAATAGGGGGAGGAAATGTTTCGGGAATAAAACACAGATACAGTTTACAAAGGAGCGTGGAGAAAGTTACGGGAATAAAAAGGAAATATTACGGGAATAAAACACAAACACAATGTAAATAGGGGGGCGGAAATGTTACGGGAATAAAACACAGATACAGTTTACATAGGAGTGAGGGGAATGTTACGGGAATAGAAAATACCCAAAATTTATAAAGGAGCGAGTAGAACATTATCTGAATAAAACACACATACTATTTATTAAAACGTGAGGGAAATATTACGGGAATAAAATTCAGACACAATTTAAATAGGTGGGAGGAAATGTTACGGGAATAAAACACAGATACAGTTTACAAAGGAGTGAGGGGAAAGTTACGGGAATAAAAAGGAAATATTACGGGAATAAAACACAGACACAATTTATAAGGAGAAAGGATAACTTTACAGAAATAAAACACAGACACAATTTATATAAGGGTGAGGAAATACTACCTGAATAAACACAGATGCAGTTTAAAAAGGAGTGAGGGGAAAGTTACGGGATTAAAAAGGAAATATTACGGGAATAAAACACAGACACAATTTAAATAGGTGGAGGAAATATTAAGGGAATAAAACAGAGATACTGTCTACAATGGAGTGAGGGGAAAGTTACGGCAATAAAAAGGAAAAATTACGGGAATAAAACACAAACACAATTTAAATAGGGGGAGGAAATGTTACGGGAATAAAACACAGACACAGTTTACAACGGTATGAGGGAAAATTTACGGGGATAAAAAGGAAATATTACGGGAATAAAACACAAACACAATTTAAATAGTGGGGAGGAAATGTTACGGACATAAAACACAGATACAGTTTACAAAGGAGTGAGGGGAAAGTTACGGGAATAATAAGGAAATATTACGGGAATAATACACCAGACACTATTTAAACAGGGGGGAGGAAATGTTACGGGAATAAAACACAAACACAATTTAAATAGTGGGGAGGAAATGTTACGGACATAAAACACAGATACAGTTTACATAGGAGTGAGGGGAATGTTACGGGAATAGAAAATACCCAAAATTTATAAAGGAGCGAGTAGAACATTATCTGAATAAAACACACATACTATTTATTAAAACGTGAGGGAAATATTACGGGAATAAAATTCAGACACAATTTAAATAGGTGGGAGGAAATGTTACGGGAATAAAACACAGATACAGTTTACAAAGGAGTGAGGGGAAAGTTACGGGAATAAAAAGGAAATATTACGGGAATAAAACACAGACACAATTTATAAGGAGAAAGGATAACTTTACAGAAATAAAACACAGACACAATTTATATAAGGGTGAGGAAATACTACCTGAATAAACACAGATGCAGTTTAAAAAGGAGTGAGGGGAAAGTTACGGGATTAAAAAGGAAATATTACGGGAATAAAACACAGACACAATTTAAATAGGGGGAGGAAATATTAAGGGAATAAAACAGAGATACTGTCTACAATGGAGTGAGGGGAAAGTTACGGCAATAAAAAGGAAAAATTACGGGAATAAAACACAAACACAATTTAAATAGGGGGAGGAAATGTTACGGGAATAAAACACAGACACAGTTTACAACGGTATGAGGGAAAATTTACGGGGATAAAAAGGAAATATTACGGGAATAAAACACAAACACAATTTAAATAGTGGGGAGGAAATGTTACGGAAATAAAACACAGATACAGTTTACAAAGGAGTGAGGGGAAAGTTACGGGAATAATAAGGAAATATTACGGGAATAATACACCAGACACAATTTAAACAGGGGGGAGGAAATGTTACGGGAATAAAACACAGATAATGTTTACAAAGGAGTGAGGGGAATGTTACGGGAATAGAAAATACCCAGAATTTATAAAGGAGCGAGTAGAACAATATCTGAATAAAACACAGATACTATTTATAAAGGCGTGAAGGAAATATTACGGGAATAAAACACAGACACAATTTATAAGAAGAGAGGATAACTTTACAGAAATAAAACACAGACACAATTTAAATAAGGGTGAGGAAATGTTACTTGAATAAACACAGATACAATTTACAAAGGAGTGAGGGGAAAGTTTCTGGAATAAAATAATACCCAAAATTTATAAAGGAGAGATCAGAACATTAGGTGAACAAAACAGAGATACAATCTATAAAGTCCTGAGGGAAATATTACGGGAATAAAGCTCAGACACAATTTAAATAGGGGGGAGGTAACGTTACGGACATTAGGGTGAGGGTTAGACACAATTTAAAGGGAGAAAGGATAACTTTACAGAAATAAAACACAGGCACAATTTAAATAGGGGTGAGGAAATGTTACCTGAATAAAACACAGATACAGTTTACAAAGGAGTGAGGAGAATGTAACGGGAATAAAAAGGAAATATTACGGGAATAAAACGCAGGCACAATTTATAAAGAGGAGAGGAAAAGTTACGGAAATAAAACACATACACAATATATAAAGACATGAGGGAAATATTACGGGAATTAAAAAAAACAGACACAATTTAAATAGGGGGGAGGAAATGTTACGGGAATAAAACAGAGATACAGTTTACAAGGGAGTGAGGGGAAAGTTACGGGAAACAAAAAGGAAATCTTCTTTGGCTTGGCTTCGCGGACGAAGATTTATGGAGGGGGTAAAAGTCCACTTCAGCTGCAGGCTCGTTTGTGGCTGACAAGTCCGATGCGGGACAGGCAGATACGGTTGCAGCAGCTGCAGGGGAAAATTGGTTGGTTGGGGTTGGGTTTTGTGTGTTTCCTCCTTTGCCTTTTGTCAGTGAGGTGGGCTCTATAGTTTCTTCAAAGGAGGTTGCTGCCTGCCAAACTGTGAGGCGCCATGATGCACGGTTTGAGGCGATATCAGCCCACTGGCGGTGGTCAATGTGGCAGGCACCAAGAGATTATTTTAGGCAGTCCTTGTACCTTTTCTTTGGTGCACCTCTGTCATGGTGGCCAGTGGAGAGCTCGCCATATAACACGATATTGGGAAGGCGATGGTCCTCCATTCTGGAGACGTGACCCACCCAGCGCAGCTAGATCTTCAGCAGCATGGACTCGGTGCTGTCGACCTCTGCCATCTCGAGTACTTCGACGTTAGGGATGAAAGCGCTCCAATGGATGTTGAGGATGGAGCGGAGACAACGCTGTATTACGGGAATAAAACACAAACACAATTTAAATAGTGGGGACGAAATGTTACGGACATAAAACGCAGATACAGTTTACAAATGAGTGAGGGGAAGGTTATGGGAATAAAAAGGAAAGATTACGGGAATAAAACACAGACACAATTTATAAAGGGGGGAGGAAATGTTACGGGAATAAAACACAGATGCAGTTTACAAAGGAGTGAGGGGAAATTTACTGGAATAAAAAAATATCCAAAATTTATAAATGAGAGAGCAGAACATTACCTGAATAAAACTCAGATACAAACTATAAGGGTGTGTGGGAAATATTACGGGAAAAAAATCAGACACAATTTAAATAGGGGGGAGGAAATGTTACCTGAATAAAACACAGAAACAGTTTACAATGGAGTGAGGGGAAGGTTATGGGAATAAAAAGGAAAGATTACGGGAATACAACACAGACACAATTTATAAAGGGGGGAGGAAATGTTACGGGAATAAAACACAGATGCAGTTTACAAAGGAGTGAGGGGAAATTTACTGGAATAAAAAAATATCCAAAATTTATAAATGAGAGAGCAGAACATTACCTGAATAAAACTCAGATACAAACTATAAGGGCGTGTGGGAAATATTACGGGAAAAAAATCAGACACAATTTAAATAGGGGGGAGGAAATGTTACCTGAATAAAACACAGAAACAGTTTACAATGGAGTGAGGGGAAAGTTACGGCAATAAAAAGGAAATATTACGGGAATAAAACACAAACACAATTTAAATAGTGGGGCGGAAATGTTACGGACATAAAACACAGATATAGTTTACAAAGGAATGAGGAGAAAGTCACTGGAATAAAAAGGAAATATTATGGGAATAAAACACACACAATTTATAAAGGGGGGAGGAAATGTTACGGGAATAAAACACAGATGAAGTTTACAAAGGAGAGAGGGCAAAGTTAGTGGAATAAAAAAATACCCAAAATTTATAAAGGAGTGAGCCGAACATTATGTGAAAAAAAACACAGATACAAACTATAAGGGCGTGAGGAAAGTATTACGGGAATAAAACACGGACACTATTTAAATAGGGGGGAGGAAATGTTACGGGTAAAACACAGATACAGGTGACAAAGGAGTGAGGGGAAAGTTACAGGAATAGAAAATATCCAAAATTTATAAAGAGCGAGTAGAACATTATCTGAATAGAACACAGATACTATTTATAAAGGCGTGAGGGAAATATTATGGGAATAAAACACGGACACAATTTATAAGGAGAAAGGATAACTTTACAGAAATAAAACACAGACACAATTTATATAAGGGTGAGGAAATATTACCTGACTAAACACAGATGCAGTTTACAAGGGAGTGAGGGGAAAGTTACGGGATTAAAAAGGAAATATTACGGGAATAAAACACAGACACAATTTAAATAGGGAGTAGGAAATTTTAAGGGAATAAAACAGAGATACAGTCTACAATGGAGTGAGGGGAAAGTTACGGCAATAAAAAGGAAAAATTACGGGAATAAAACACAAACACAATTTAAATAGTGGGGAGGAAATGTTACGGACATAAACCACAGATACAGTTTACAAAGGAGTGAGGGGAAAGTTACAGGAATAGAAAATACCCAAAATTTATAAAGGAGCGAGTAGAACATTATCTGAATAGAACACAGATACTATTTAGAAAGGCGTGAGGGAAATATTATGGGAAGAAAACACGGACACAATTTATAAGGAGAAAGGATAACTTTACAGAAATAAAACACAGACACAATTTATATAAGGGTGAGGAAATATTACCTGACTAAACACAGATGCAGTTTACAAGGGAGTGAGGGGAAAGTTACGGAATTAAAAAGGAAATATTACGGGAATAAAACACAAACACAATTTAAATAGGGGGGAGGAAATGTTACGGGAATAAAACACAGATTCAGTTTACAAAAGAGTGAGGGGAAAGTTAGGGGAATAAAAGGGAAATATTACGGGAATAAAACACAGACAATTTAAATAGGGGGAGGAATTGTTACGGGAATAAAACACAGATAGAGTTTACAACGGTATGAGGGAAAATTTACGGGGATAAAAAGGAAATATTACGGGAATAAAACACAAACACAATTTAAATAGTGGGGAGGAAATGTTACGGACATAAAACACAGATACAGTTTACAAAGGAGTGAGGGGAAAGTTACGGGAATAATAAGGAAATATTACGGGAATAATACAACAGACACAATTTGAACAGGGGGGAGGAAATGTTACGGGAATAAAACACAGATAAAGTTTACAAAGGAGTGAGGGGAAAGTTACGGGAATAGAAAATACCCAGAATTTATAAAGGAGCGAGTAGAACAATATCTGAATAAAACACAGATACTATTTATAAAGGCGTGAAGGAAATATTACGGGAATAAAACACAGACACAATTTATAAGAAGAGAGGATAACTTTACAGAAATAAAACACAGACACAATTTAAATAAGGGTGAGGAAATGTTACTTGAATAAACACAGATACAATTTACAAAGGAGTGAGGGGAAAGTTTCTGGAATAAAATAATACCCAAAATTTATAAAGGAGAGATCAGAACATTAGGTGAACAAAACAGAGATACAATCTATAAAGTCCTGAGGGAAATATTACGGGAATAAAGCTCAGACACAATTTAAATAGGGGGGAGGTAACGTTACGGACATTAGGGTGAGGGTTAGACACAATTTAAAGGGAGAAAGGATAACTTTACAGAAATAAAACACAGGCACAATTTAAATAGGGGTGAGGAAATGTTACCTGAATAAAACACAGATACAGTTTACAAAGGAGTGAGGAGAATGTAACGGGAATAAAAAGGAAATATTACGGGAATAAAACGCAGGCACAATTTATAAAGAGGAGAGGAAAAGTTACGGAAATAAAACACATACACAATATATAAAGACATGAGGGAAATATTACGGGAATTAAAAAAAACAGACACAATTTAAATAGGGGGGAGGAAATGTTACGGGAATAAAACAGAGATACAGTTTACAAGGGAGTGAGGGGAAAGTTACGGGAAACAAAAAGGAAATCTTCTTTGGCTTGGCTTCGCGGACGAAGATTTATGGAGGGGGTAAAAGTCGACTTCAGCTGCAGGCTCGTTTGTGGCTGACAAGTCCGATGCGGGACAGGCAGATACGGTTGCAGCAGCTGCAGGGGAAAATTGGTTGGTTGGGGTTGGGTTTTGTGTGTTTCCTCCTTTGCCTTTTGTCAGTGAGGTGGGCTCTATAGTTTCTTCAAAGGAGGTTGCTGCCTGCCAAACTGTGAGGCGCCATGATGCACGGTTTGAGGCGATATCAGCCCACTGGCGGTGGTCAATGTGGCAGGCACCAAGAGATTATTTTAGGCAGTCCTTGCACCTTTTCTTTGGTGCACCTCTGTCATGGTGGCCAGTGGAGAGCTCGCCATATAACACGATATTGGGAAGGCGATGGTCCTCCATTCTGGAGACGTGACCCACCCAGCGCAGCTAGATCTTCAGCAGCATGGACTCGGTGCTGTCGACCTCTGCCATCTCGAGTACTTCGACGTTAGGGATGAAAGCGCTCCAATGGATGTTGAGGATGGAGCGGAGACAACGCTGTATTACGGGAATAAAACACAAACACAATTTAAATAGTGGGGACGAAATGTTACGGACATAAAACGCAGATACAGTTTACAAATGAGTGAGGGGAAGGTTATGGGAATAAAAAGGAAAGATTACGGGAATAAAACACAGACACAATTTATAAAGGGGGGAGGAAATGTTACGGGAATAAAACACAGATGCAGTTTACAAAGGAGTGAGGGGAAATTTACTGGAATAAAAAAATATCCAAAATTTATAAATGAGAGAGCAGAACATTACCTGAATAAAACTCAGATACAAACTATAAGGGTGTGTGGGAAATATTACGGGAAAAAAATCAGACACAATTTAAATAGGGGGGAGGAAATGTTACCTGAATAAAACACAGAAACAGTTTACAATGGAGTGAGGGGAAGGTTATGGGAATAAAAAGGAAAGATTACGGGAATACAACACAGACACAATTTATAAAGGGGGGAGGAAATGTTACGGGAATAAAACACAGATGCAGTTTACAAAGGAGTGAGGGGAAATTTACTGGAATAAAAAAATATCCAAAATTTATAAATGAGAGAGCAGAACATTACCTGAATAAAACTCAGATACAAACTATAAGGGCGTGTGGGAAATATTACGGGAAAAAAATCAGACACAATTTAAATAGGGGGGAGGAAATGTTACCTGAATAAAACACAGAAACAGTTTACAATGGAGTGAGGGGAAAGTTACGGCAATAAAAAGGAAATATTACGGGAATAAAACACAAACACAATTTAAATAGTGGGGCGGAAATGTTACGGACATAAAACACAGATATAGTTTACAAAGGAATGAGGAGAAAGTCACTGGAATAAAAAGGAAATATTATGGGAATAAAACACACACAATTTATAAAGGGGGGAGGAAATGTTACGGGAATAAAACACAGATGAAGTTTACAAAGGAGAGAGGGCAAAGTTAGTGGAATAAAAAAATACCCAAAATTTATAAAGGAGAGAGCCGAACATTATGTGAAAAAAAACACAGATACAAACTATAAGGGCGTGAGGAAAGTATTACGGGAATAAAACACGGACACTATTTAAATAGGGGGGAGGAAATGTTACGGGTAAAACACAGATACAGGTGACAAAGGAGTGAGGGGAAAGTTACAGGAATAGAAAATATCCAAAATTTATAAAGAGCGAGTAGAACATTATCTGAATAGAACACAGATACTATTTATAAAGGCGTGAGGGAAATATTATGGGAATAAAACACTGACACAATTTATAAGGAGAAAGGATAACTTTACAGAAATAAAACACAGACACAATTTATATAAGGGTGAGGAAATATTACCTGACTAAACACAGATGCAGTTTACAAGGGAGTGAGGGGAAAGTTACGGGATTAAAAAGGAAATATTACGGGAATAAAACACAGACACAATTTAAATAGGGAGTAGGAAATTTTAAGGGAATAAAACAGAGATACAGTCTACAATGGAGTGAGGGGAAAGTTACGGCAATAAAAAGGAAAAATTACGGGAATAAAACACAAACACAATTTAAATAGTGGGGAGGAAATGTTACGGACATAAACCACAGATACAGTTTACAAAGGAGTGAGGGGAAAGTTACAGGAATAGAAAATACCCAAAATTTATAAAGGAGCGAGTAGAACATTATCTGAATAGAACACAGATACTATTTATAAAGGCGTGAGGGAAATATTATGGGAAGAAAACACGGACACAATTTATAAGGAGAAAGGATAACTTTACAGAAATAAAACACAGACACAATTTATATAAGGGTGAGGAAATATTACCTGACTAAACACAGATGCAGTTTACAAGGGAGTGAGGGGAAAGTTACGGGATTAAAAAGGAAATATTACGGGAATAAAACACAAACACAATTTAAATAGGGGGGAGGAAATGTTACGGGAATAAAACACAGATTCAGTTTACAAAAGAGTGAGGGGAAAGTTAGGGGAATAAAAGGGAAATATTACGGGAATAAAACACAGACAATTTAAATAGGGGGAGGAATTGTTACGGGAATAAAACACAGATAGAGTTTACAACGGTATGAGGGAAAATTTACGGGGATAAAAAGGAAATATTACGGGAATAAAACACAAACACAATTTAAATAGTGGGGAGGAAATGTTACGGACATAAAACACAGATACAGTTTACAAAGGAGTGAGGGGAAAGTTACGGGAATAATAAGGAAATATTACGGGAATAATACAACAGACACAATTTGAACAGGGGGGAGGAAATGTTACGGGAATAAAACACAGATAAAGTTTACAAAGGAGTGAGGGGAAAGTTACGGGAATAGAAAATACCCAGAATTTATAAAGGAGCGAGTAGAACAATATCTGAATAAAACACAGATACTCTTTATAAAGGCGTGAGGGAAATATTACGGGAATAAAACACAGACACAATTTATAAGAAGAGAGGATAACTTTACAGAAATAAAACACAGACACAATTTAAATAAGGGTAAGGAAATGTTACTTGAATAAACACAGATACAATTTACAAAGGAGTGAGGGGAAAGTTTCTGGAATAAAGTAATACCCAAAATTTATAAAGGAGAGATCAGAACATTAGGTGAATAAAACACACATACAATCTATAAAGTCCTGAGGGAAATATTACGGGAATAAACCTCAGACACAATTTAAATAGGGGGGAGGTAACGTTACGGACATTAGGGTTAGGGTTAGACACAATTTAAAAGGAGAAAGGATAACTTTACAGAAATAAAACACAGGCACAATTTAAATAGGGGTGAGGAAATGTTACCTGAATAAAACACAGATACAGTTTACAAAGGAGTGAGGAGAATGTAACGGGAATAAAAAGGAAATATTACGGGAATAAAACGCAGGCACAATTTATAAAGAGGAGAGGAAAAGTTACGGAAATAAAACACATACATAATTTATAAAGACATGAGGGAAATATTACGGGAATTAAAAAAAACAGACACAATTTAAATAGGGGGAGGAAATGTTACGGGAATAAAACAGAGATACAGTTTACAAGGGAGTGAGGGGAAAGTTACGGGAAAAAAAAAGGAAATCTTCTTTGGCTTGGCTTCGCAGACGAAGATTTATGGAGGGGGTAAAAGTCCACTTCAGCTGCAGGCTCGTTTGTGGCTGACAAGTCCGATGCGGGACAGGCAGATACGGTTGCAGCAGCTGCAGGGGAAAATTGGTTGGTTGGGGTTGGGTGTTGTGTGTTTCCTCCTTTGCCTTTTGTCAGTGAGGTGGGCTCTATAGTTTCTTCAAAGGAGGTTGCTGCCTGCCAAACTGTGAGGCGCCATGATGCACGGTTTGAGGCGATATCAGCCCACTGGCGGTGGTCAATGTGGCAGGCACCAAGAGATTATTTTAGGCAGTCCTTGTACCTTTTCTTTGGTGCACCTCTGTCATGGTGGCCAGTGGAGAGCTCGCCATGTAACACGATATTGGGAAGGCGATGGACCTCCATTCTGGAGACGTGACCCACCCAGCGCAGCTAGATCTTCAGCAGCATGGACTCGGTGCTGTCGACCTCTGCCATCTCGAGTACTTCGACGTTAGGGATGAAAGCGCTCCAATGGATGTTGAGGATGGAGCGGAGACAACGCTGTATTACGGGAATAAAACACAAACACAATTTAAATAGTGGGGACGAAATGTTACGGACAAAAACCACAGATACAGTTTACAAAGGAGTGAGGGGAAAGTTACAGGAATAGAAAATACCCAAAATTTATAAAGGAGCGAGTAGAACATTATCTGAATAGAACACAGATACTATTTATAAAGGCGTGAGGGAAATATTATGGGAAGAAAACACGGACACAATTTATAAGGAGAAAGGATAACTTTACAGAAATAAAACACAGACACAATTTATATAAGGGTGAGGAAATATTACCTGACTAAACACAGATGCAGTTTACAAAAGAGTGAGGGGAAGGTTATGGGAATAAAAAGGAAAGATTACGGGAATACAACACAGACACAATTTATAAAGGGGGGAGGAAATGTTACGGGAATAAAACACAGATGCAGTTTACAAAGGAGTGAGGGGAAATTTACTGGAATAAAAAAATATCCAAAATTTATAAATGAGAGAGCAGAACATTACCTGAATAAAACTCAGATACAAACTATAAGGGCGTGTGGGAAATATTACGGGAAAAAAATCAGACACAATTTAAATAGGGGGGAGGAAATGTTACCTGAATAAAACACAGAAACAGTTTACAATGGAGTGAGGGGAAAGTTACGGCAATAAAAAGGAAATATTACGGGAATAAAACACAAACACAATTTAAATAGTGGGGCGGAAATGTTACGGACATAAAACACAGATATAGTTTACAAAGGAATGAGGAGAAAGTCACTGGAATAAAAAGGAAATATTATGGGAATAAAACACACACAATTTATAAAGGGGGGAGGAAATGTTACGGGAATAAAACACAGATGAAGTTTACAAAGGAGAGAGGGCAAAGTTAGTGGAATAAAAAAATACCCAAAATTTATAAAGGAGAGAGCCGAACATTATGTGAAAAAAAACACAGATACAAACTATAAGGGCGTGAGGAAAGTATTACGGGAATAAAACACGGACACTATTTAAATAGGGGGGAGGAAATGTTACGGGTAAAACACAGATACAGGTGACAAAGGAGTGAGGGGAAAGTTACAGGAATAGAAAATATCCAAAATTTATAAAGAGCGAGTAGAACATTATCTGAATAGAACACAGATACTATTTATAAAGGCGTGAGGGAAATATTATGGGAATAAAACACGGACACAATTTATAAGGAGAAAGGATAACTTTACAGAAATAAAACACAGACACAATTTATATAAGGGTGAGGAAATATTACCTGACTAAACACAGATGCAGTTTACAAGGGAGTGAGGGGAAAGTTACGGGATTAAAAAGGAAATATTACGGGAATAAAACACAGACACAATTTAAATAGGGAGTAGGAAATTTTAAGGGAATAAAACAGAGATACAGTCTACAATGGAGTGAGGGGAAAGTTACGGCAATAAAAAGGAAAAATTACGGGAATAAAACACAAACACAATTTAAATAGTGGGGAGGAAATGTTACGGACATAAACCACAGATACAGTTTACAAAGGAGTGAGGGGAAAGTTACAGGAATAGAAAATACCCAAAATTTATAAAGGAGCGAGTAGAACATTATCTGAATAGAACACAGATACTATTTAGAAAGGCGTGAGGGAAATATTATGGGAAGAAAACACGGACACAATTTATAAGGAGAAAGGATAACTTTACAGAAATAAAACACAGACACAATTTATATAAGGGTGAGGAAATATTACCTGACTAAACACAGATGCAGTTTACAAGGGAGTGAGGGGAAAGTTACGGGATTAAAAAGGAAATATTACGGGAATAAAACACAGACACAATTTATAAGAAGAGAGGATTACTTTACAGAAATAAAACACAGACACAATTTAAATAAGGGTGAGGAAATGTTACTTGAATAAACACAGATACAATTTACAAAGGAGTGAGGGGAAAGTTTCTGGAATAAAATAATACCCAAAATTTATAAAGGAGAGATCAGAACATTAGGTGAACAAAACAGAGATACAATCTATAAAGTCCTGAGGGAAATATTACGGGAATAAAGCTCAGACACAATTTAAATAGGGGGGAGGTAACGTTACGGACATTAGGGTGAGGGTTAGACACAATTTAAAGGGAGAAAGGATAACTTTACAGAAATAAAACACAGGCACAATTTAAATAGGGGTGAGGAAATGTTACCTGAATAAAACACAGATACAGTTTACAAAGGAGTGAGGAGAATGTAACGGGAATAAAAAGGAAATATTACGGGAATAAAACGCAGGCACAATTTATAAAGAGGAGAGGAAAAGTTACGGAAATAAAACACATACACAATATATAAAGACATGAGGGAAATATTACGGGAATTAAAAAAAACAGACACAATTTAAATAGGGGGGAGGAAATGTTACGGGAATAAAACAGAGATACAGTTTACAAGGGAGTGAGGGGAAAGTTACGGGAAACAAAAAGGAAATCTTCTTTGGCTTGGCTTCGCGGACGAAGATTTATGGAGGGGGTAAAAGTCCACTTCAGCTGCAGGCTCGTTTGTGGCTGACAAGTCCGATGCGGGACAGGCAGATACGGTTGCAGCAGCTGCAGGGGAAAATTGGTTGGTTGGGGTTGGGTTTTGTGTGTTTCCTCCTTTGCCTTTTGTCAGTGAGGTGGGCTCTATAGTTTCTTCAAAGGAGGTTGCTGCCTGCCAAACTGTGAGGCGCCATGATGCACGGTTTGAGGCGATATCAGCCCACTGGCGGTGGTCAATGTGGCAGGCACCAAGAGATTATTTTAGGCAGTCCTTGTACCTTTTCTTTGGTGCACCTCTGTCATGGTGGCCAGTGGAGAGCTCGCCATATAACACGATATTGGGAAGGCGATGGTCCTCCATTCTGGAGACGTGACCCACCCAGCGCAGCTAGATCTTCAGCAGCATGGACTCGGTGCTGTCGACCTCTGCCATCTCGAGTACTTCGACGTTAGGGATGAAAGCGCTCCAATGGATGTTGAGGATGGAGCGGAGACAACGCTGTATTACGGGAATAAAACACAAACACAATTTAAATAGTGGGGACGAAATGTTACGGACATAAAACGCAGATACAGTTTACAAATGAGTGAGGGGAAGGTTATGGGAATAAAAAGGAAAGATTACGGGAATAAAACACAGACACAATTTATAAAGGGGGGAGGAAATGTTACGGGAATAAAACACAGATGCAGTTTACAAAGGAGTGAGGGGAAATTTACTGGAATAAAAAAATATCCAAAATTTATAAATGAGAGAGCAGAACATTACCTGAATAAAACTCAGATACAAACTATAAGGGTGTGTGGGAAATATTACGGGAAAAAAATCAGACACAATTTAAATAGGGGGGAGGAAATGTTACCTGAATAAAACACAGAAACAGTTTACAATGGAGTGAGGGGAAGGTTATGGGAATAAAAAGGAAAGATTACGGGAATACAACACAGACACAATTTATAAAGGGGGGAGGAAATGTTACGGGAATAAAACACAGATGCAGTTTACAAAGGAGTGAGGGGAAATTTACTGGAATAAAAAAATATCCAAAATTTATAAATGAGAGAGCAGAACATTACCTGAATAAAACTCAGATACAAACTATAAGGGCGTGTGGGAAATATTACGGGAAAAAAATCAGACACAATTTAAATAGGGGGGAGGAAATGTTACCTGAATAAAACACAGAAACAGTTTACAATGGAGTGAGGGGAAAGTTACGGCAATAAAAAGGAAATATTACGGGAATAAAACACAAACACAATTTAAATAGTGGGGCGGAAATGTTACGGACATAAAACACAGATATAGTTTACAAAGGAATGAGGAGAAAGTCACTGGAATAAAAAGGAAATATTATGGGAATAAAACACACACAATTTATAAAGGGGGGAGGAAATGTTACGGGAATAAAACACAGATGAAGTTTACAAAGGAGAGAGGGCAAAGTTAGTGGAATAAAAAAATACCCAAAATTTATAAAGGAGAGAGCCGAACATTATGTGAAAAAAAACACAGATACAAACTATAAGGGCGTGAGGAAAGTATTACGGGAATAAAACACGGACACTATTTAAATAGGGGGGAGGAAATGTTACGGGTAAAACACAGATACAGGTGACAAAGGAGTGAGGGGAAAGTTACAGGAATAGAAAATATCCAAAATTTATAAAGAGCGAGTAGAACATTATCTGAATAGAACACAGATACTATTTATAAAGGCGTGAGGGAAATATTATGGGAATAAAACACGGACACAATTTATAAGGAGAAAGGATAACTTTACAGAAATAAAACACAGACACAATTTATATAAGGGTGAGGAAATATTACCTGACTAAACACAGATGCAGTTTACAAGGGAGTGAGGGGAAAGTTACGGGATTAAAAAGGAAATATTACGGGAATAAAACACAGACACAATTTAAATAGGGAGTAGGAAATTTTAAGGGAATAAAACAGAGATACAGTCTACAATGGAGTGAGGGGAAAGTTACGGCAATAAAAAGGAAAAATTACGGGAATAAAACACAAACACAATTTAAATAGTGGGGAGGAAATGTTACGGACATAAACCACAGATACAGTTTACAAAGGAGTGAGGGGAAAGTTACAGGAATAGAAAATACCCAAAATTTATAAAGGAGCGAGTAGAACATTATCTGAATAGAACACAGATACTATTTATAAAGGCGTGAGGGAAATATTATGGGAAGAAAACACGGACACAATTTATAAGGAGAAAGGATAACTTTACAGAAATAAAACACAGACACAATTTATATAAGGGTGAGGAAATATTACCTGACTAAACACAGATGCAGTTTACAAGGGAGTGAGGGGAAAGTTACGGGATTAAAAAGGAAATATTACGGGAATAAAACACAAACACAATTTAAATAGGGGGGAGGAAATGTTACGGGAATAAAACACAGATTCAGTTTACAAAAGAGTGAGGGGAAAGTTAGGGGAATAAAAGGGAAATATTACGGGAATAAAACACAGACAATTTAAATAGGGGGAGGAATTGTTACGGGAATAAAACACAGATAGAGTTTACAACGGTATGAGGGAAAATTTACGGGGATAAAAAGGAAATATTACGGGAATAAAACACAAACACAATTTAAATAGTGGGGAGGAAATGTTACGGACATAAAACACAGATACAGTTTACAAAGGAGTGAGGGGAAAGTTACGGGAATAATAAGGAAATATTACGGGAATAATACAACAGACACAATTTGAACAGGGGGGAGGAAATGTTACGGGAATAAAACACAGATAAAGTTTACAAAGGAGTGAGGGGAAAGTTACGGGAATAGAAAATACCCAGAATTTATAAAGGAGCGAGTAGAACAATATCTGAATAAAACACAGATACTATTTATAAAGGCGTGAGGGAAATATTACGGGAATAAAACACAGACACAATTTATAAGAAGAGAGGATAACTTTACAGAAATAAAACACAGACACAATTTAAATAAGGGTAAGGAAATGTTACTTGAATAAACACAGATACAATTTACAAAGGAGTGAGGGGAAAGTTTCTGGAATAAAGTAATACCCAAAATTTATAAAGGAGAGATCAGAACATTAGGTGAATAAAACACACATACAATCTATAAAGTCCTGAGGGAAATATTACGGGAATAAACCTCAGACACAATTTAAATAGGGGGGAGGTAACGTTACGGACATTAGGGTTAGGGTTAGACACAATTTAAAAGGAGAAAGGATAACTTTACAGAAATAAAACACAGGCACAATTTAAATAGGGGTGAGGAAATGTTACCTGAATAAAACACAGATACAGTTTACAAAGGAGTGAGGAGAATGTAACGGGAATAAAAAGGAAATATTACGGGAATAAAACGCAGGCACAATTTATAAAGAGGAGAGGAAAAGTTACGGAAATAAAACACATACATAATTTATAAAGACATGAGGGAAATATTACGGGAATTAAAAAAAACAGACACAATTTAAATAGGGGGAGGAAATGTTACGGGAATAAAACAGAGATACAGTTTACAAGGGAGTGAGGGGAAAGTTACGGGAAAAAAAAAGGAAATCTTCTTTGGCTTGGCTTCGCAGACGAAGATTTATGGAGGGGGTAAAAGTCCACTTCAGCTGCAGGCTCGTTTGTGGCTGACAAGTCCGATGCGGGACAGGCAGATACGGTTGCAGCAGCTGCAGGGGAAAATTGGTTGGTTGGGGTTGGGTGTTGTGTGTTTCCTCCTTTGCCTTTTGTCAGTGAGGTGGGCTCTATAGTTTCTTCAAAGGAGGTTGCTGCCTGCCAAACTGTGAGGCGCCATGATGCACGGTTTGAGGCGATATCAGCCCACTGGCGGTGGTCAATGTGGCAGGCACCAAGAGATTATTTTAGGCAGTCCTTGTACCTTTTCTTTGGTGCACCTCTGTCATGGTGGCCAGTGGAGAGCTCGCCATGTAACACGATATTGGGAAGGCGATGGTCCTCCATTCTGGAGACGTGACCCACCCAGCGCAGCTAGATCTTCAGCAGCATGGACTCGGTGCTGTCGACCTCTGCCATCTCGAGTACTTCGACGTTAGGGATGAAAGCGCTCCAATGGATGTTGAGGATGGAGCGGAGACAACGCTGTATTACGGGAATAAAACACAAACACAATTTAAATAGTGGGGACGAAATGTTACGGACAAAAACCACAGATACAGTTTACAAAGGAGTGAGGGGAAAGTTACAGGAATAGAAAATACCCAAAATTTATAAAGGAGCGAGTAGAACATTATCTGAATAGAACACAGATACTATTTATAAAGGCGTGAGGGAAATATTATGGGAAGAAAACACGGACACAATTTATAAGGAGAAAGGATAACTTTACAGAAATAAAACACAGACACAATTTATATAAGGGTGAGGAAATATTACCTGACTAAACACAGATGCAGTTTACAAAGAAGTGAGGGGAAAGTTACGGGATTAAAAAGGAAATATTACGGGAATAAAACACAAACACAATTTAAATAGGGGGGAGGAAATGTTACGGGAATAAAACACAGATACAGTTTACAAAAGAGTGAGGGGAAAGTTAGGGGAATAAAAAGGAAATATTACGGGAATAAAACACAGACACAATTTATAAGGAGAAAGGATAACTTTACAGAAATAAAACACAGACACAATTTATATAAGGGTGAGTAAATACTACCTGAATAAACACAGATGCAGTTTAAAAAGGAGTGAGGGGAAAGTTACGGGATTAAAAAGGAAATATTACGGGAATAAAACACAAACACAATTTAAATATTGGGGAGGAAATGTTACGGACATAAACCACAGATACAGTTTACAAAGGAGTGAGGGGAAAGTTAGGAGAATAAAAAGGAAATATTACGGGAATAAAACACAGACAATTTAAATAGAGGGAGGAAATGTTACGGGAATAAAACACAGATACAGTTTACAACGGAATGAGGGGAAATTTACGGGTATAAAAAGGAAATATTACGGGAATAAAACACAAACACAATTTAAATAGTGGGGAGGAAATTTTACGGACATAAAACACAGATACAGTTTACAAAGGAGTGAGGGGAAAGTTACGGGAATAAAAAGGAAATATTACGGGAATAATACACCAGACACAATTTAAACAGGGGGGAGGAAATGTTACGGGAATAAAACACAGATAAAGTTTACAAAGGAGTGAGGGGAAAGTTACGGGAATAGAAAATACCCAGAATTTATAAAGAAGCGAGTAGAACAATATCTGAATAAAACACAGATACTATTTATAAAGGCGTGAGGGAAATATTACGGGAATAAAACACAGACACAATTTATAAGAAGAGAGGATAACTTTACAGAAATAAAACACAGACACAATTTAAATAAGGGTGAGGAAATGTTACCTGAATAAACACAGATACTATTTACAAAGGAGTGAGTGGAAAGTTACGGGATTAAAAAGGAAATATTACGGGAATAAAACAGAGATACAGTTTACAATGGACTGAGCGGAAAGTTACGGCAATAAAAAGGAAATATTACGGGAATAAAACACAAACACAATTTAAATAGTGGGGCGCAAATGTTACGGACATAAAACACAGGTATAATTTACAAAGGAATGAGCAGAAAGTTACTGGAATAAAAAGGAAATATTACGGGAATAAAACACTGACACAATTTATAAAAGGGGGAGGAAATGTTACAGGAATAAAACACAGATGCAGTTTACAAAGGAGAGAGGGCAAAGTTACTGGAAGAAAAAAATACCCAAAATTTATAAAGGAGAGAGCAGAACATTATGTGAAAAAAACAAAGATACAAACTATAAGGGCGTGAGGAAACTATTACGGGAATAAAACTCACACACTATTTAAATAGGGGGGAGGAAACGTTACGGGAATAAAACACAGATGCAGTTTACAACGGAGTGAGAGAAAAGTTACGGGGATAAAAAGTAAATATTACGGGAATAAAACACAAACACAATTTAAATAAGGGGGAGGAAATGTTACGGCAATAAAACAAAGATACAGTTTACAAAGGAGTGAGCGGAATGTTAGGGGAATAAAAAGAAAATATTACGGGAATAAAACACAAACACAATTTAAATAGGGGGAGGAAATGTTACTGGAATAAAACACATGTACAGTTTACAAAGGGGTGTGGGGAAAGTTAGGGGAATAAACAGGAAATATTACGGGAATAAAACACAGACACAATTTAAATAGGGGGAGGAAATGTTTCGGGAATAAAACACAGATACAGTTTAAAAAGGAGCGTGGAGAAAGTTGCGGGAATAAAAAGGAAATATTACGGGAATAAAACACAAACACAATGTAAAGAGGGGGGAGGAAATGTGACAGGAATAAAACACAGATACATGTTACATAGGAGTGAGGGGAATGTTACGGGAATAGAAAATACCCAAAATTTATAAAGGAGCGAGTAGAACATTACCTGAATAAAACACACATACTATTTATTAAAACGTGAGGGAAATATTACGGGAATAAAATTCAGACACAATTTAAATAGGTGGGAGGAAATGTTACGGGAATAAAACACAGATACAGTTTACAAAGGAGTGAGGGGAAAGTTACGGGAATAAAAAGGAAATATTACGGGAATAAAACACAGACACAATTTATAAGGAGAAAGGATAACTTAACAGAAATAAAACACAGACACAATTTATATAAGGGTGAGGAAATATTACCTGACTAAACACAGATGCAGTTTACAAGGGAGTGAGGGGAAAGTTACGGGATTAAAAAGGAAATATTACGGGAATAAAACACAGACACAATTTAAATAGGGGGGAGGAAATTTTAAGGGAATAAAACAGAGATACAGTCTACAATGGAGTGAGGGGAAAGTTACGGCAATAAAAAGGAAAAATTACGGGAATAAAACACAAACACAATTTAAATAGTGGGGAGGAAATGTTACGGACATAAACCACAGATACAGTTTACAAAGGAGTGAGGGGAAAGTTACAGGAATAGAAAATACCCAAAATTTATAAAGGAGCGAGTAGAACATTATCTGAATAGAACACAGATACTATTTATAAAGGCGTGAGGGAAATATTATGGGAAGAAAACACGGACACAATTTATAAGGAGAAAGGATAACTTTACAGAAATAAAACACAGACACAATTTATATAAGGGTGAGGAAATATTACCTGACTAAACACAGATGCAGTTTACAAGGGAGTGATGGGAAAGTTACGGGATTAAAAAGGAAATATTACGGGAATAAAACACAAACACAATTTAAATAGGGGGGAGGAAATGTTACGGGAATAAAACACAGATACAGTTTACAAAAGAGTGAGGTGAAAGTTAGGGGAATAAAAGGGAAATATTACGGGAATAAAACACAGACAATTTAAATAGGGGGAGGAAATGTTACGGGAATAAAACACAGATACAGTTTACAACGGTATGAGGGAAAATTTACGGGGATAAAAAGGAAATATTACGGGAATAAAACACAAACACAATTTAAATAGTGGGGAGGAAATGTTACGGACATAAAACACAGATACAGTTTACAAAGGAGTGAGGGGAAAGTTACGGGAATAATAAGGAAATATTACGGGAATAATACACTAGACACAATTTAAACAGGGGGGAGGAAATGTTACGGGAATAAAACACAGATAAAGTTTACAAAGGAGTGAGGGGAAAGTTACGGGAATAGAAAATACCCAGAATTTATAAAGGAGCGAGTAGAACAATATCTGAATAAAACACAGGTACTATTTATAAAGGAGTGAGGGAAATATTACGGGAATAAAACACAGACACAATTTATAAGAAGAGAGGATAACTTTACAGAAATAAAACACAGACACATTTTAAATAAGGGTGAGGAAATGTTACTTGAATAAACACAGATACAATTTACAAAGGAGTGAGGGGAAAGTTTCTGGAATAAAATAATACCCAAAATTTATAAAGGAGAGATCAGAACATTAGGTGAACAAAACAGAGATACAATCTATAAAGTCCTGAGGGAAATATTACGGGAATAAAGCTCAGACACAATTTAAATAGGGGGGAGGTAACGTTACGGACATTAGGGTGAGGGTTAGACACAATTTAAAGGGAGAAAGGATAACTTTACAGAAATAAAACACAGGCACAATTTAAATAGGGGTGAGGAAATGTTACCTGAATAAAACACAGATACAGTTTACAAAGGAGTGAGGAGAATGTAACGGGAATAAAAAGGAAATATTACGGGAATAAAACGCAGGCACAATTTATAAAGAGGAGAGGAAAAGTTACGGAAATAAAACACATACACAATATATAAAGACATGAGGGAAATATTACGGGAATAAAACACAGACACAATTTATAAGAAGAGAGGATAACTTTACAGAAATAAAACACAGACACAATTTATATAAGGGTGAGGAAATACTACCTGAATAAACACAGATGCAGTTTAAAAAGGAGTGAGGGGAAAGTTACGGGATTAAAAAGGAAATATTACGGGAATAAAACACAAACACAATTTAAATATTGGGGAGGAAATGTTACGGACATAAACCACAGATACAGTTTACAAAGGAGTGAGGGGAAAGTTAGGAGAATAAAAAGGAAATATTACGGGAATAAAACACAAACACAATTTAAATAGTGGGGCGGAAATGTAACGGACATAAAACACAGATATAGTTTACAAAGCAATGAGGAGAAAGTCACTGGAATAAAAAGGAAATATTATGGGAATAAAACAATGACACAATTTATAAAGGGGGGAGGAAATGTTACGGGAATAAAACACAGATGAAGTTTACAAAGGAGAGAGGGCAAAGTTAGTGGAATAAAAAAATACCCAAAATTTATAAAGGAGAGAGCAGAACATTATGTGAAAAAAAACACAGATACAAATTATAAGGGCGTGAGGAAAGTATTACGGGAATAAAACACGGACACTATTTAAATAGGGGGGAGGAAATGTTACGGGTAAAACACAGATACAGTTGACAAAGGAGTGAGGGGAAAGTTACAGGAATAGAAAATATCCAAAATTTATAAAGATCGAGTAGAACATTATCTGAATAGAACACAGATACTATTTATAAAGGCGTGAGGGAAATATTATGGGAATAAAACACGGACACAATTTATAAGGAGAAAGGATAACTTTACAGAAATAAAACACAGACACAATTTATATAAGGGTGAGGAAATATTACCTGAATAAACACAGATACAGTTTACAAAGGAGTGAGGAGAAAGTTACGGGATTAAAAAGGAAATATTACGGGAATAAAACAGAGATACAGTTTACAATGGAGTGAGGGGAAAGTTACGGCAATAAAAACGAAATATTACGGGAACAAAACACAAACACAATTTAAATAGTGGGGCGCAAATGTTACGGACAAAAAACACAGGTATAATTTACAAAGGAATGAGCAGAAAGTTACTGGAATAAAAAGGAAATATTACGGGAATAAAACACTGACACAATTTATAAAAGGGGGAGGAAATGTTACAGGAATAAAACACAGATGCAGTTTACAAAGGAGAGAGGGCAAAGTTACTGGAAGAAAAAAATACCCAAAATTTATAAAGGAGAGAGCAGAACATTATGTGAAAAAAACAAAGATAGAAACTATAAGGACGTGAGGAAACTATTACGGGAATAAAACTCAGACACTATTTAAATAGGGGGGAGGAAACGTTACGGGAATAAAACACAGATGCAGTTTACAACGGAGTGAGAGAAAAGTTACGGGGATAAAAAGTAAATATTACGGGAATAAAACACAAACACAATTTAAATGGACTTTTTACCCCCTCCATAAATCTTCGTCCGCGAAGCCAAGCCAAAGAAAGAAAGAAGACAGTTTACAAAGGAGTGTGGGGAAAGTTAGGGGAATAAACAGGAAATATTACGGGAATAAAACACAGACACAAATTAAATAGGGGGAGGAAATGTTTCGGGAATTAAACACAGATACAGTTTACAAAGGAGTGTGGAGAAAGTTACGGGAATAAAAAGGAAATATTACGGGAATAAAACACAAACACAATGTAAATAGGGGGGAGGAAATGTTACGGGAATAAAACACAGATACAGTTTACATAGGAGTGAGGGGAATGTTACGGGAATAGAAAATACCCAAAATTTATAAAGGAGCGAGTAGAACATTATCTGAATAAAACACACATACTATTTATTAAAACGTGAGGGAAATATTACGGGAATAAAAGTCAGACACATTTAAATAGGTGGGAGGAAATGTTACGGGAATAAAACACAGATACAGTTTACAAAGGAGTGAGGGGAAAGTTACGGGAATAAAAAGGAAATATTACGGGAATAAAACAGAGACACAATTTATAAGGAGAAAGGATAACTTTACAGAAATAAAACACAGACACAATTTATGTAAGGGTGAGGAAATACTACCTGAATAAACACAGATGCAGTTTAAAAAGGAGTGAGGGGAAAGTTACGGGATTAAAAAGGAAATATTACGGGAATAAAACACAAACACAATTTAAATAGGTGGAGGAAATATTAAGGGAATAAAACAGAGATACTGTCTACAATGGAGTGAGGGGAAAGTTACGGCAATAAAAAGGAAAAATTACGGGAATAAAACACAAACACAATTTAAATAGGGGGAGGAAATGTTACGGGAATAAAACACAGACACAGTTTACAACGGTATGAGGGAAAATTTACGGGGATAAAAAGGAAATATTACGGGAATAAAACACAAACACAATTTAAATAGTGGGGAGGAAATGTTACGGACATAAAACACAGATACAGTTTACATAGGAGTGAGGGGAATGTTACGGGAATAGAAAATACCCAAAATTTATAAAGGAGCGAGTAGAACATTATCTGAATAAAACACACATACTATTTATTAAAACGTGAGGGAAATATTACGGGAATAAAATTCAGACACAATTTAAATAGGTGGGAGGAAATGTTACGGGAATAAAACACAGATACAGTTTACAAAGGAGTGAGGGGAAAGTTACGGGAATAAAAAGGAAATATTACGGGAATAAAACACAGACACAATTTATAAGGAGAAAGGATAACTTTACAGAAATAAAACACAGACACAATTTATATAAGGGTGAGGAAATACTACCTGAATAAACACAGATGCAGTTTAAAAAGGAGTGAGGGGAAAGTTACGGGATTAAAAAGGAAATATTACGGGAATAAAACACAGACACAATTGAAATAGGGGGAGGAAATATTAAGGGAATAAAACAGAGATACTGTCTACAATGGAGTGAGGGGAAAGTTACGGCAATAAAAAGGAAAAATTACGGGAATAAAACACAAACACAATTTAAATAGGGGTGGAAATGTTACGGGAATAAAACACAGACACAGTTTACAACGGTATGAGGGAAAATTTACGGGGATAAAAAGGAAATATTACGGGAATAAAACACAAACACAATTTAAATAGTGGGGAGGAAATGTTACGGACATAAAACACAGATACAGTTTACAAAGGAGTGAGGGGAAAGTTACGGGAATAATAAGGAAATATTACGGGAATAATACACCAGACACAATTTAAACAGGGGGGAGGAAATGTTACGGGAATAAAACACAGATAAAGTTTACAAAGGAGTGAGGGGAATGTTACGGGAATAGAAAATACCCAGAATTTATAAAGGAGCGAGTAGAACAATATCTGAATAAAACACAGATACTATTTATAAAGGCGTGAAGGAAATATTACGGGAATAAAACACAGACACAATTTATAAGAGAGGATAACTTTACAGAAATAAAACACAGACACAATTTAAATAAGGGTGAGGAAATGTTACTTGAATAAACACAGATACAATTTACAAAGGAGTGAGGGGAATGTTTCTGGAATAAAATAATACCCAAAATTTATAAAGGAGAAATCAGAACATTAGGTGAACAAAACAGAGATACAATCTATAAAGTCCTGAGGGAAATATTACGGGAATAAACCTCAGACACAATTTAAATAGGGGGGAGGTAACGTTACGGACATTAGGGTGAGGGTTAGACACAATTTAAAGGGAGAAAGGATAACTTTACAGATATAAAACACAGGCACAATTTAAATAGGGGTGAGGAAATGTTACCTGAATAAAACACAGATACAGTTTACAAAGGAGTGAGGAAAATGTAACGGGAATAAAAAGGAAATATTACGGGAATAAAACGCAGGCACAATTTATAAAGAGGAGAGGAAAGGTTACGGAAATAAAACACATACACAATATATAAAGACATGAGGGAAATATTACGGGAATTAAAAAAAACAGACACAATTTAAATAGGGGGGAGGAAATGTTACGGGAATAAAACAGAGATACAGTTTACAAGGGAGTGAGGGGAAAGTTACGGGAAAAAAAAAGGAAATCTTCTTTGGCTTGGCTTCGCGGACGAAGATTTATGGAGGGGGTAAAAGTCCACTTCAGCTGCAGGCTCGTTTGTGGCTGACAAGTCCGATGCGGGACAGGCAGATACGGTTGCAGCAGCTGCAGGGGAAAATTGGTTGGTTGGGGTTGGGTTTTGTGTGTTTCCTCCTTTGCCTTTTGTCAGTGAGGTGGGCTCTATAGTTTCTTCAAAGGAGGTTGCTGCCTGCCAAACTGTGAGGCGCCATGATGCACGGTTTGAGGCGATATCAGCCCACTGGCGGTGGTCAATGTGGCAGGCACCAAGAGATTATTTTAGGCAGTCCTTGTACCTTTTCTTTGGTGCACCTCTGTCATGGTGGCCAGTGGAGAGCTCGCCATATAACACGATATTGGGAAGGCGATGGTCCTCCATTCTGGAGACGTGACCCACCCAGCGCAGCTAGATCTTCAGCAGCATGGACTCGGTGCTGTCGACCTCTGCCATCTCGAGTACTTCGACGTTAGGGATGAAAGCGCTCCAATGGATGTTGAGGATGGAGCGGAGACAACGCTGTATTACGGGAATAAAACACAAACACAATTTAAATAGTGGGGACGAAATGTTACGGACATAAAACGCAGATACAGTTTACAAAGGAGTGAGGGGAAGGTTATGGGAATAAAAAGGAAAGATTACGGGAATAAAACACAGACACAATTTATAAAGGGGGGAGGAAATGTTACGGGAATAAAACACAGATGCAGTTTACAAAGGAGTGAGGGGAAATTTACTGGAATAAAAAAATATCCAAAATTTATAAATGAGAGAGCAGAACATTACCTGAAGAAAACTCAGATACAAACTATAAGGGTGTGTGGGAAATATTACGGGAAAAAAATCAGACACAATTTAAATAGGGGGGAGGAAATGTTACCTGAATAAAACACAGAAACAGTTTACAATGGAGTGAGGGGAAGGTTATGGGAATAAAAAGGAAAGATTACGGGAATAAAACACAGACACAATTTATAAAGGGGGGAGGAAATGTTACGGGAATAAAACACAGATGCAGTTTACAAAGGAGTGAGGGGAAATTTACTGGAATAAAAAAATATCCAAAATTTATAAATGAGAGAGCAGAACATTACCTGAATAAAACTCAGATACAAACTATAAGGGCGTGTGGGAAATATTACGGGAAAAAAATCAGACACAATTTAAATAGGGGGGAGGAAATGTTACCTGAATAAAACACAGAAACAGTTTACAATGGAGTGAGGGGAAAGTTACGGCGATAAAAAGGAAATATTACGGGAATAAAACACAAACACAATTTAAATAGTGGGGCGGAAATGTTACGGACATAAAACACAGATATAGTTTACAAAGGAATGAGGAGAAAGTCACTGGAATAAAAAGGAAATATTATGGGAATAAAACACACACAATTTATAAAGGGGGGAGGAAATGTTACGGGAATAAAACACAGATGAAGTTTACAAAGGAGAGAGGGCAAAGTTAGTGGAATAAAAAAATACCCAAAATTTATAAAGGAGAGAGCAGAACATTATGTGAAAAAAAACACAGATACAAACTATAAGGGCGTGAGGAAAGTATTACGGGAATAAAACACGGACACTATTTAAATAGGGGGGAGGAAATGTTACGGGTAAAACACAGATACAGTTGACAAAGGAGTGAGGGGAAAGTTACAGGAATAGAAAATATCCAAAATTTATAAAGAGCGAGTAGAACATTATCTGAATAGAACACAGATACTATTTATAAAGGCGTGAGGGAAATATTATGGGAATAAAACACGGACACAATTTATAAGGAGAAAGGATAACTTTACAGAAATAAAACACAGACACAATTTATATAAGGGTGAGGAAATATTACCTGACTAAACACAGATGCAGTTTACAAGGGAGTGAGGGGAAAGTTACGGGATTAAAAAGGAAATATTACGGGAATAAAACACAGACACACTTTAAATAGGGAGTAGGAAATTTTAAGGGAATAAAACAGAGATACAGTCTACAATGGAGTGAGGGGAAAGTTACGGCAATAAAAAGGAAAAATTACGGGAATAAAACACAAACACAATTTAAATAGTGGGGAGGAAATGTTACGGACATAAACCACAGATACAGTTTACAAAGGAGTGAGGGGAAAGTTACAGGAATAGAAAATACCCAAAATTTATAAAGGAGCGAGTAGAACATTATCTGAATAGAACACAGATACTATTTATAAAGGCGTGAGGGAAATATTATGGGAAGAAAACACGGACACAATTTATAAGGAGAAAGGATAACTTTACAGAAATAAAACACAGACACAATTTATATAAGGGTGAGGAAATATTACCTGACTAAACACAGATGCAGTTTACAAGGGAGTGAGGGGAAAGTTACGGGATTAAAAAGGAAATATTACGGGAATAAAACACAAGCACAATTTAAATAGGGGGGAGGAAATGTTACGGGAATAAAACACAGATACAGTTTACAAAAGAGTTAGGGGAAAGTTAGGGGAATAAAAGGGAAATATTACGGGAATAAAACACAGACAATTTAAATAGGGGGAGGAATTGTTACGGGAATAAAACACAGATAGAGTTTACAACGGTATGAGGGAAAATTTACGGGGATAAAAAGGAAATATTACGGGAATAAAACACAAACACAATTTAAATAGTGGGGAGGAAATGTTACGGACATAAAACACAGATACAGTTTACAAAGGAGTGAGGGGAAAGTTACGGGAATAATAAGGAAATATTACGGGAATAATACAACAGACACAATTTGAACAGGGGGGAGGAAATGTTACGGGAATAAAACACAGATAAAGTTTACAAAGGAGTGAGGGGAAAGTTACGGGAATAGAAAATACCCAGAATTTATAAAGGAGCGAGTAGAACAATATCTGAATAAAACACAGATACTATTTATAAAGGCGTGAGGGAAATATTACGGGAATAAAACACAGACACAATTTATAAGAAGAGAGGATAACTTTACAGAAATAAAACACAGACACAATTTAAATAAGGGTAAGGAAATGTTACTTGAATAAACACAGATACAATTTACAAAGGAGTGAGGGGAAAGTTTCTGGAATAAAGTAATACCCAAAATTTATAAAGGAGAGATCAGAACATTAGGTGAATAAAACACAGATACAATCTATAAAGTCCTGAGGGAAATATTACGGGAATAAACCTCAGACACAATTTAAATAGGGGGGAGGTAACGTTACGGACATTAGGGTGAGGGTTAGACACAATTTAAAAGGAGAAAGGATAACTTTACAGAAATAAAACACCGGCACAATTGAAATAGGGGTGAGGAAATGTTACCTGAATAAAACACAGATACAGTTTACAAAGGAGTGAGGAGAATGTAACGGGAATAAAAAGGAAATATTACGGGAATAAAACGCAGGCACAATTTATAAAGAGGAGAGGAAAAGTTACGGAAATAAAACACATACACAATTTATAAAGACATGAGGGAAATATTACGGGAATTTAAAAAAACAGACACAATTTAAATAGGGGGAGGAAATGTTACGGGAATAAAACATAGATACAGTTTACAAGGGAGTGAGGGGAAAGTTACGGGAAAAAAAAAGGAAATCTTCTTTGGCTTGGCTTCACGGACGAAGATTTATGGAGGGGGTAAAAGTCCACTTCAGCTGCAGGCTCGTTTGTGGCTGACAAGTCCGATGCGGGACAGGCAGATACGGTTGCAGCAGCTGCAGGGGAAAATTGGTTGGTTGGGGTTGGGTGTTGTCTGTTTCCTCCTTTGCCTTTTGTCAGTGAGGTGGGCTCTATAGTTTCTTCAAAGGAGGTTGCTGCCTGCCAAACTGTGAGGCGCCATGATGCACGGTTTGAGGCGATATCAGCCCACTGGCGGTGGTCAATGTGGCAGGCACCAAGAGATTATTTTAGGCAGTCCTTGTACCTTTTCTTTGGTGCACCTCTGTCATGGTGGCCAGTGGAGAGCTCGCCATATAACACGATATTGGGAAGGCGATGGTCCTCCATTCTGGAGACGTGACCCACCCAGCGCAGCTAGATCTTCAGCAGCATGGACTCGGTGCTGTCGACCTCTGCCATCTCGAGTACTTCGACGTTAGGGATGAAAGCGCTCCAATGGATGTTGAGGATGGAGCGGAGACAACGCTGTATTACGGGAATAAAACACAAACACAATTTAAATAGTGGGGACGAAATGTTACGGACAAAAACCACAGATACAGTTTACAAAGGAGTGAGGGGAAAGTTACAGGAATAGAAAATACCCAAAATTTATAAAGGAGCGAGTAGAACATTATCTGAATAGAACACAGATACTATTTATAAAGGCGTGAGGGAAATATTATGGGAAGAAAACACGGACACAATTTATAAGGAGAAAGGATAACTTTACAGAAATAAAACACAGACACAATTTATATAAGGGTGAGGAAATATTACCTGACTAAACACAGATGCAGTTTACAAAGGAGTGAGGGGAAAGTTACGGGATTAAAAAGGAAGTATTACGGGAATAAAACACAAACACAATTTAAATAGGGGGGAGGAAATGTTACGGGAATAAAACACAGATACAGTTTACAAAAGAGTGAGGGGAAAGTTAGGGGAATAAAAAGGAAATATTACGGGAATAAAACACAGACACAATTTATAAGGAGAAAGGATAACTTTACAGAAATAAAACACAGACACAATTTATATAAGGGTGAGTAAATACTACCTGAATAAACACAGATGCAGTTTAAAAAGGAGTGAGGGGAAAGTTACGGGATTAAAAAGGAAATATTACGGGAATAAAACACAAACACAATTTAAATATTGGGGAGGAAATGTTACGGACATAAACCACAGATACAGTTTACAAAGGAGTGAGGGGAAAGTTAGGAGAATAAAAAGGAAATATTACGGGAATAAAACACAGACAATTTAAATAGAGGGAGGAAATGTTACGGGAATAAAACACAGATACAGTTTACAACGGAATGAGGGGAAATTTACGGGTATAAAAAGGAAATATTACGGGAATAAAACACAAACACAATTTAAATAGTGGGGAGGAAATTTTACGGACATAAAACACAGATACAGTTTACAAAGGAGTGAGGGGAAAGTTACGGGAATAAAAAGGAAATATTACGGGAATAATACACCAGACACAATTTAAACAGGGGGGAGGAAATGTTACGGGAATAAAACACAGATAAAGTTTACAAAGGAGTGAGGGGAAAGTTACGGGAATAGAAAATACCCAGAATTTATAAAGAAGCGAGTAGAACAATATCTGAATAAAACACAGATACTATTTATAAAGGCGTGAGGGAAATATTACGGGAATAAAACACAGACACAATTTATAAGAAGAGAGGATAACTTTACAGAAATAAAACACAGACACAATATAAATAAGGGTGAGGAAATGTTACCTGAATAAACACAGATACTATTTACAAAGGAGTGAGTGGAAAGTTACGGGATTAAAAAGGAAATATTACGGGAATAAAACAGAGATACAGTTTACAATGGACTGAGCGGAAAGTTACGGCAATAAAAAGGAAATATTACGGGAATAAAACACAAACACAATTTAAATAGTGGGGCGCAAATGTTACGGACATAAAACACAGGTATAATTTACAAAGGAATGAGCAGAAAGTTACTGGAATAAAAAGGAAATATTACGGGAATAAAACACTGACACAATTTATAAAAGGGGGAGGAAATGTTACAGGAATAAAACACAGATGCAGTTTACAAAGGAGAGAGGGCAAAGTTACTGGAAGAAAAAAATACCCAAAATTTATAAAGGAGAGAGCAGAACATTATGTGAAAA
This sequence comes from Narcine bancroftii, assembly GCF_036971445.1. Classification (NCBI taxonomy): domain Eukaryota; kingdom Metazoa; phylum Chordata; class Chondrichthyes; order Torpediniformes; family Narcinidae; genus Narcine; species Narcine bancroftii. Next base: position 1,791,243 of record NW_027211896.1, read on the forward strand.
AAACAACGATACAAACTATAAGGGCGTGAGGAAACTATTACGGGAATAAAACTCACACACTATTTAAATAGGGGGGAGGAAACGTTACGGGAATAAAACACAGATGCAGTTTACAACGGAGTGAGAGAAAAGTTACGGGGATAAAAAGTAAATATTACGGGAATAAAACACAAACACAATTTAAATAAGGGGGAGGAAATGTTACGGCAATAAAACACAGATACAGTTTACAAAGGAGTGAGCGGAATGTTAGGGGAATAAAAAGAAAATATTACGGGAATAAAACACAAACACAATTTAAATAGGGGGAGGAAATGTTACTGGAATAAAACACATGTACAGTTTACAAAGGGGTGTGGGGAAAGTTAGGGGAATAAACAGGAAATATTACGGGAATAAAACACAGACACAATTTAAATAGGGGAAGGAATGTTTCGGGAATAAAACACAGATACAGTTTACAAAGGAGCGTGGAGAAAGTTGCGGGAATAAAAAGGAAATATTACGGGAATAAAACACAAACACAATGTAAAGAGGGGTGAGGAAATGTGACAGGAATAAAACACAGATACATGTTACATAGGAGTGAGGGGAATGTTACGGGAATAGAAAATACCCAAAATTTATAAAGGAGCGAGTAGAACATTACCTGAATAAAACACACATACTATTTATTAAAACGTGAGGGAAATATTACGGGAATAAAATTCAGACACAATTTAAATAGGTGGGAGGAAATGTTACGGGAATAAAACACAGATACAGTTTACAAAGGAGTGAGGGGAAAGTTACGGGAATAAAAAGGAAATATTACGGGAATAAAACACAGACACAATTTATAAGGAGAAAGGATAACTTTACAGAAATAAAACACAGACACAATTTATATAAGGGTGAGGAAATATTACCTGACTAAACACAGATGCAGTTTACAAGGGAGTGAGGGGAAAGTTACGGGATTAAAAAGGAAATATTACGGGAATAAAACACAGACACAATTTAAACAGGGGGGAGGAAATTCTAAGGGAATAAAACAGAGATACAGTCTACAATGGAGTGAGGGGAAAGTTACGGCAATAAAAAGGAAAAATTACGGGAATAAAACACAAACACAATTTAAATAGTGGGGAGGAAATGTTACGGACATAAACCACAGATACAGTTTACAAAGGAGTGAGGGGAAAGTTACAGGAATAGAAAATACCCAAAATTTATAAAGGAGCGAGTAGAACATTATCTGAATAGAACACAGATACTATTTATAAAGGCGTGAGGGAAATATTATGGGAAGAAAACACGGACACAATTTATAAGGAGAAAGGATAACTTTACAGAAATAAAACACAGACACAATTTATATAAGGGTGAGGAAATATTACCTGACTAAACACAGATGCAGTTTACAAGGGAGTGATGGTAAAGTTACGGGATTAAAAAGGAAATATTACGGGAATAAAACACAAACACAATTTAAATAGGGGGGAGGAAATGTTACGGGAATAAAACACAGATACAGTTTACAAAAGAGTGAGGTGAAAGTTAGGGGAATAAAAGGGAAATATTACGGGAATAAAACACAGACAATTTAAATAGGGGGAGGAAATGTTACGGGAATAAAACACAGATACAGTTTACAACGGTATGAGGGAAAATTTACGGGGATAAAAAGGAAATATTACGGGAATAAAACACAAACACAATTTAAATAGTGGGGAGGAAATGTTACGGACATAAAACACAGATACAGTTTACAAAGGAGTGAGGGGAAAGTTACGGGAATAATAAGGAAATATTACGGGAATAATACACCAGACACAATTTAAACAGGGGGGAGGAAATGTTACGGGAATAAAACACAGATAAAGTTTACAAAGGAGTGAGGGGAAAGTTACGGGAATAGAAAATACCCAGAATTTATAAAGGAGCGAGTAGAACAATATCTGAATAAAACACAGGTACTATTTATAAAGGCGTGAGGGAAATATTACGGGAATAAAACACAGACACAATTTATAAGAAGAGAGGATAACTTTACAGAAATAAAACACAGACACATTTTAAATAAGGGTGAGGAAATGTTACTTGAATAAACACAGATACAATTTACAAAGGAGTGAGGGGAAAGTTTCTGGAATAAAATAATACCCAAAATTTATAAAGGAGAGATCAGAACATTAGGTGAACAAAACAGAGATACAATCTATAAAGTCCTGAGGGAAATATTACGGGAATAAAGCTCAGACACAATTTAAATAGGGGGGAGGTAACGTTACGGACATTAGGGTGAGGGTTAGACACAATTTAAAGGGAGAAAGGATAACTTTACAGAAATAAAACACAGGCACAATTTAAATAGGGGTGAGGAAATGTTACCTGAATAAAACACAGATACAGTTTACAAAGGAGTGAGGAGAATGTAACGGGAATAAAAAGGAAATATTACGGGAATAAAACGCAGGCACAATTTATAAAGAGGAGAGGAAAAGTTACGGAAATAAAACACATACACAATATATAAAGACATGAGGGAAATATTACGGGAATAAAACACAGACACAATTTATAAGAAGAGAGGATAACTTTACAGAAATAAAACACAGACACAATTTATATAAGGGTGAGGAAATACTACCTGAATAAACACAGATGCAGTTTAAAAAGGAGTGAGGGGAAAGTTACGGGATTAAAAAGGAAATATTACGGGAATAAAACACAAACACAATTTAAATATTGGGGAGGAAATGTTACGGACATAAACCACAGATACAGTTTACAAAGGAGTGAGGGGAAAGTTAGGAGAATAAAAAGGAAATATTACGGGAATAAAACACAAACACAATTTAAATAGTGGGGCGGAAATGTAACGGACATAAAACACAGATATAGTTTACAAAGGAATGAGGAGAAAGTCACTGGAATAAAAAGGAAATATTATGGGAATAAAACAATGACAATTTATAAAGGGGGGAGGAAATGTTACGGGAATAAAACACAGATGAAGTTTACAAAGGAGAGAGGGCAAAGTTAGTGGAATAAAAAAATACCCAAAATTTATAAAGGAGAGAGCAGAACATTATGTGAAAAAAAACACAGATACAAACTATAAGGGCGTGAGGAAAGTATTACGGGAATAAAACACGGACACTATTTAAATAGGGGGGAGGAAATGTTACGGGTAAAACACAGATACAGTTGACAAAGGAGTGAGGGGAAAGTTACAGGAATAGAAAATATCCAAAATTTATAAAGATCGAGTAGAACATTATCTGAATAGAACACAGATACTATTTATAAAGGCGTGAGGGAAATATTATGGGAATAAAACACGGACACAATTTATAAGGAGAAAGGATAACTTTACAGAAATAAAACACAGACACAATTTATATAACGGTGAGGAAATATTACCTGAATAAACACAGATACAGTTTACAAAGGAGTGAGGAGAAAGTTACGGGATTAAAAAGGAAATATTACGGGAATAAAACAGAGATACAGTTTACAATGGAGTGAGGGGAAAGTTACGGCAATAAAAACGAAATATTACGGGAACAAAACACAAACACAATTTAAATAGTGGGGCGCAAATTTTACGGACAAAAAACACAGGTATAATTTACAAAGGAATGAGCAGAAAGTTACTGGAATAAAAAGGAAATATTACGGGAATAAAACACTGACACAATTTATAAAAGGGGGAGGAAATGTTACAGGAATAAAACACAGATGCAGTTGACAAAGGAGAGAGGGCAAAGTTACTGGAAGAAAAACATACCCAAAATTTATAAAGGAGAGAGCAGAACATTATGTGAAAAAAACAAAGATAGAAACTATAAGGACGTGAGGAAACTATTACGGGAATAAAACTCAGACACTATTTAAATAGGGGGGAGGAAACGTTACGGGAATAAAACACAGATGCAGTTTACAACGGAGTGAGAGAAAAGTTACGGGGATAAAAAGTAAATATTACGGGAATAAAACACAAACACAATTTAAATGGACTTTTTACCCCCTCCATAAATCTTCGTCCGCGAAGCCAAGCCAAAGAAAGAAAGAAGACAGTTTACAAAGGAGTGTGGGGAAAGTTAGGGGAATAAACAGGAAATATTACGGGAATAAAACACAGACACAAATTAAATAGGGGGAGGAAATGTTTCGGGAATAAAACACAGATACAGTTTACAAAGGAGTGTGGAGAAAGTTACGGGAATAAAAAGGAAATATTACGGGAATAAAACACAAACACAATGTAAATAGGGGGGAGGAAATGTTACGGGAATAAAACACAGATACAGTTTACATAGGAGTGAGGGGAATGTTACGGGAATAGAAAATACCCAAAATTTATAAAGGAGCGAGTAGAACATTATCTGAAAAAACACACATACTATTTATTAAAACGTGAGGGAAATATTACGGGAATAAAATTCAGACACAATTTAAATAGGTGGGAGGAAATGCTACGGGAATAAAACACAGATACAGTTTACAAAGGAGTGAGGGGAAAGTTACGGGAATAAAAAGGAAATATTACGGGAATAAAACACAGACACAATTTATAAGGAGAAAGGATAACTTTACAGAAATAAAACACAGACACAATTTATGTAAGGGTGAGGAAATACTACCTGAATAAACACAGATGCAGTTTAAAAAGGAGTGAGGGGAAAGTTACGGGATTAAAAAGGAAATATTACGGGAATAAAACACAGACACAATTTAAATAGGTGGAGGAAATATTAAGGGAATAAAACAGAGATACTGTCTACAATGGAGTGAGGGGAAAGTTACGGCAATAAAAAGGAAAAATTACGGGAATAAAACACAAACACAATTTAAATAGGGGGAGGAAATGTTACGGGAATAAAACACAGACACAGTTTACAACGGTATGAGGGAAAATTTACGGGGATAAAAAGGAAATATTACGGGAATAAAACACAAACACAATTTAAATAGTGGGGAGGAAATGTTACGGACATAAAACACAGATACAGTTTACAAAGGAGTGAGGGGAAAGTTACGGGAATAATAAGGAAATATTACGGGAATAATACACCAGACACTATTTAAACAGGGGGGAGGAAATGTTACGGGAATAAAACACAAACACAATTTAAATAGTGGGGAGGAAATGTTACGGACATAAAACACAGATACAGTTTACATAGGAGTGAGGGGAATGTTACGGGAATAGAAAATACCCAAAATTTATAAAGGAGCGAGTAGAACATTATCTGAATAAAACACACATACTATTTATTAAAACGTGAGGGAAATATTACGGGAATAAAATTCAGACACAATTTAAATAGGTGGGAGGAAATGTTACGGGAATAAAACACAGATACAGTTTACAAAGGAGTGAGGGGAAAGTTACGGGAATAAAAAGGAAATATTACGGGAATAAAACACAGACACAATTTATAAGGAGAAAGGATAACTTTACAGAAATAAAACACAGACACAATTTATATAAGGGTGAGGAAATACTACCTGAATAAACACAGATGCAGTTTAAAAAGGAGTGAGGGGAAAGTTACGGGATTAAAAAGGAAATATTACGGGAATAAAACACAGACACAATTGAAATAGGGGGAGGAAATATTAAGGGAATAAAACAGAGATACTGTCTACAATGGAGTGAGGGGAAAGTTACGGCAATAAAAAGGAAAAATTACGGGAATAAAACACAAACACAATTTAAATAGGGGGAGGAAATGTTACGGGAATAAAACACAGACACAGTTTACAACGGTATGAGGGAAAATTTACGGGGATAAAAAGGAAATATTACGGGAATAAAACACAAACACAATTTAAATAGTGGGGAGGAAATGTTACGGACATAAAACACAGATACAGTTTACAAAGGAGTGAGGGGAAAGTTACGGGAATAAAAAGGAAATATTACGGGAATAATACACCAGACACAATTTAAACAGGGGGGAGGAAATGTTATGGGAATAAAACACAGATAAAGTTTACAAAGGAGTGAGGGGAATGTTACGGGAATAGAAAATACCCAGAATTTATAAAGGAGCGAGTAGAACAATATCTGAATAAAACACAGATACTATTTATAAAGGCGTGAAGGAAATATTACGGGAATAAAACACAGACACAATTTATAAGAGAGGATAACTTTACAGAAATAAAACACAGACACAATTTAAATAAGGGTGAGGAAATGTAACTTGAATAAACACAGATACAATTTACAAAGGAGTGAGGGGAAAGTTTCTGGAATAAAATAATACCCAAAATTTATAAAGGAGAGATCAGAACATTAGGTGAACAAAACAGAGATACAATCTATAAAGTCCTGAGGGAAATATTACGGGAATAAACCTCAGACACAATTTAAATAGGGGGGAGGTAACGTTACGGACATTAGGGTGAGGGTTAGACACAATTTAAAGGGAGAAAGGATAACTTTACAGATATAAAACACAGGCACAATTTAAATAGGGGTGAGGAAATGTTACCTGAATAAAACACAGATACAGTTTACAAAGGAGTGAGGAAAATGTAACGGGAATAAAAAGGAAATATTACGGGAATAAAACGCAGGCACAATTTATAAAGAGGAGAGGAAAAGTTACGGAAATAAAACACATACACAATATATAAAGACATGAGGGAAATATTACGGGAATTAAAAAAAACAGACACAATTTAAATAGGGGGGAGGAAATGTTACGGGAATAAAACAGAGATACAGTTTACAAGGGAGTGAGGGGAAAGTTACGGGAAAAAAAAAGGAAATCTTCTTTGGCTTGGCTTCGCGGACGAAGATTTATGGAGGGGGTAAAAGTCCACTTCAGCTGCAGGCTCGTTTGTGGCTGACAAGTCCGATGCGGGACAGGCAGATACGGTTGCAGCAGCTGCAGGGGAAAATTGGTTGGTTGGGGTTGGGTTTTGTGTGTTTCCTCCTTTGCCTTTTGTCAGTGAGGTGGGCTCTATAGTTTCTTCAAAGGAGGTTGCTGCCTGCCAAACTGTGAGGCGCAATGATGCACGGTTTGAGGCGATATCAGCCCACTGGCGGTGGTCAATGTGGCAGGCACCAAGAGATTATTTTAGGCAGTCCTTGTACCTTTTCTTTGGTGCACCTCTGTCATGGTGGCCAGTGGAGAGCTCGCCATATAACACGATATTGGGAAGGCGATGGTCCTCCATTCTGGAGACGTGACCCACCCAGCGCAGCTAGATCTTCAGCAGCATGGACTCGGTGCTGTCGACATCTGCCATCTCGAGTACTTCGACGTTAGGGATGAAAGCGCTCCAATGGATGTTGAGGATGGAGCGGAGACAACGCTGTATTACGGGAATAAAACACAAACACAATTTAAATAGTGGGGACGAAATGTTACGGACATAAAACGCAGATACAGTTTACAAAGGAGTGAGGGGAAGGTTATGGGAATAAAAAGGAAAGATTACGGGAATAAAACACAGACACAATTTATAAAGGGGGGAGGAAATGTTACGGGAATAAAACACAGATGCAGTTTACAAAGGAGTGAGGGGAAATTTACTGGAATAAAAAAATATCCAAAATTTATAAATGAGAGAGCAGAACATTACCTGAAGAAAACTCAGATACAAACTATAAGGGTGTGTGGGAAATATTACGGGAAAAAAATCAGACACAATTTAAATAGGGGGGAGGAAATGTTACCTGAATAAAACACAGAAACAGTTTACAATGGAGTGAGGGGAAGGTTATGGGAATAAAAAGGAAAGATTACGGGAATAAAACACAGACACAATTAATAAAGGGGGGAGGAAATGTTACGGGAATAAAACACAGATGCAGTTTACAAAGGAGTGAGGGGAAATTTACTGGAATAAAAAAATATCCAAAATTTATAAATGAGAGAGCAGAACATTACCTGAATAAAACTCAGATACAAACTATAAGGGCGTGTGGGAAATATTACGGGAAAAAAATCAGACACAATTTAAATAGGGGGGAGGAAATGTTACCTGAATAAAACACAGAAACAGTTTACAATGGAGTGAGGGGAAAGTTACGGCAATAAAAAGGAAATATTACGGGAATAAAACACAAACACAATTTAAATAGTGGGGCGGAAATGTTACGGACATAAAACACAGATATAGTTTACAAAGGAATGAGGAGAAAGTCACTGGAATAAAAAGGAAATATTATGGGAATAAAACACACACAATTTATAAAGGGGGGAGGAAATGTTACGGGAATAAAACACAGATGAAGTTTACAAAGGAGAGAGGGCAAAGTTAGTGGAATAAAAAAATACCCAAAATTTATAAAGGAGAGAGCAGAACATTATGTGAAAAAAAAACACAGATACAAACTATAAGGGCGTGAGGAAAGTATTACGGGAATAAAACACGGACACTATTTAAATAGGGGGGAGGAAATGTTACGGGTAAAACACAGATACAGTTGACAAAGGAGTGAGGGGAAAGTTACAGGAATAGAAAATATCCAAAATTTATAAAGAGCGAGTAGAACATTATCTGAATAGAACACAGATACTATTTATAAAGGCGTGAGGGAAATATTATGGGAATAAAACACGGACACAATTTATAAGGAGAAAGGATAACTTTACAGAAATAAAACACAGACACAATTTATATAAGGGTGAGGAAATATTACCTGACTAAACACAGATGCAGTTTACAAGGGAGTGAGGGGAAAGTTACGGGATTAAAAAGGAAATATTACGGGAATAAAACACAGACACAATTTAAATAGGGAGTA